>NW_010247486.1:26263-66882 GCF_000690775.1 Eurypyga helias | reverse complement strand
ATGATTCTATGATTCTATGAATAACAGCCTCAGAGTAGTTTACCCACTTCTGTCAACTGCACGGCTCATTCCAAAAGGCCAGAAGCAGAACAAACTAGTCACTTTTTTTTTTTCCTAAAGCAATTGACATTTATCTGCCTGTCCCATAGGGTGCCTGAAGTATTTTGCTATTTGTTGCACAATACACTACAGAAGTTCCCTCATACCAGCGAGAACTCTGGACAATGGGTCCTTTTCTTAAGGAAACACTATGATCTATAGCCCATGGTATGTATAGTAAGAGGACAAAATGCGATCCACTGTCTGACAGCGCACTGGAGTCTACAAACTGTCATAATCAATATCAACTGTCACAATATGTAAGAGCTTCCCAGCATTCACAACAGCTATTCTGACACAGTTAATAAATCACCGGAGAAAGCCCGGTGTCAGATACCACACAGCCTCCTTGTTCCGCAAGCAGCACAAAAGAAAACCGGGCACAGACGTATAGCTGCAAAATGAAGTTGTTTTTTAAAAGGCGATTCGATTTTGTGCAGCCCCCTTGTAGAGCATTAAAATAAAAAGACAGCAAAAAGGAGCTGAGCATGTGTACTATCAGCAACAAAAGAGTGGCACGGCTACACAGTCGGCTGGACAAGCGCCTCTTTCATATCACCAGCGAGTCTGAGAGCAGGCAGCATCATGGGATCCGATCATCTATTCATTCAGAAACTCATGGAAAGCTGAAACAATATGTGGTTTTATGGGACCAAATTAGTATCTATTCTACTTTCAACAGACAACCTTCGCTTTGAGGGCTGGGACAAATGCAATAGAGGAAGTGGGAATTTTGTCCTTAACTTTATTGGGAATTGAATTAAGCCCTAAATACACAATAATATATGTGTTTTGTGATTCACATGTGAAACATGCCATGAAAGTTTCAAATGTTTACAGCCAGCAATGTCAGAAAAAATAGTATTAGGAAATACTATTTTATGGAGTGGTAATACTTTACGGCCTTTCACTCTCTGGCATGCCTACCATATGCAACTATCCAATATATACACACAACCAATCTGTTATTCTGCTAAAAAGCCTCCAGCAACCCGATTTTTCAAAGTAACAGCTATAACAAGTCCCTATCGTGTTTTGGCAGATGCAAGATGGCTTCAGTCAAGGGTGCGAAACACCCTCCAAGTGATGCTGTGCAGGAGGAACTCTACTCTTTGGAGCAGACCTTCGCACAGATGAATACAGACCTGTATGCAAGGCTTAGCTGTCATCGGTTCTCACAGCCATCATCTGCTTGGCTCCAGCAAACCAGCTGGATGCAGGAGTCTTCCTGAAGGAGCTCTGAAAACAGGAGCCGTGCTGGCAGATGCGACTCGTAGGCATCCTGCTAGGAGTGGCTTGAGCAGACAGCCTGGATCTTAGCAGCCCAAGCCACTGCCACCCGGATACCCTGAGAAAAGGGAAATGCAGGAAGGAAGACAGGATTTGATCTGTCCTTTTGAGGGGTTGTCACCTAAAACCCTTGTACCAATGGCTTTTGTCACTCTGTCTTCGAGTTTCTCTTCTGTGAAGTGAGGATAATGGCACTTACACGTATACTGCGGAGTTGTGGGTGCAGGTGCTGAAATGCTGAGATATTGGGGTAATGAAGGCAACATAAATATCCCAAACAAATCAGAAAAGGTTTTTTCAAAAGCTGTTGCAGCCATGTTTACCAAAACCAAAGTGGAATGATTAAAATGAAAGACTCTTCACAACTAACACGTCAGTGAATGAACGAAGAGGATTCTAGATGGCGAGGTAGGCACACAAGAGTAGAGGTGTTCATTACAGACACAGTCCCTGCACACTGAATTTATATCCTGGCAATATTACTTTATGAATGCTTTTGACAAAAGAAATCTCCAGAAGGAAGAAATCAGCCTGTTGTTTTTCATGTCATTGTCATTGCTGAATAGGATCCTTAAAACTAGAATTACTCATCTTCACCCTCCATCAAACTAATGGAAAGATTTATAAACCACACACCCCGATGTGTTACAAAGAAAAGAGAAGACAGGCTGACAAAAGCTTGAACCTCTATAAAATGCATGAATAACTAAGAATTGACTAAACAGTCATTGTTTCATGATTACCTTTACTTTATGACAAGCCCAATCAAATCTGAGACTTTAATCTCAGCCTTCTATCTTCTGGCAGTCCATAAACCAAAGAATTTTATTATCTAGAAATGTAAACACAGCAAGGTTTAACTGAAATGCATATTTGGCAATGGCAGCACCTAGCCAGAAAGTTTCTTTTGTTTGTTTTTTTTTTTAAATTGGCAGAAATAAAATAATTAACACTTTTTTTGGCTTATTACATACAAAGTTCTTAGGGCTAATTATGAAAGCTGTATATTTTATATGAATACTTGAGCACCAGAGCTTTCTTTCATAGATATCCCAACCACATCTATTCTAATTCTGTTTTAAAAAGCATCTGGAAATAACAGATGTCAGAGTTTATGACAGCCAACTCCTAGGCTAGCAAAACACCGAAAAAGGACAATCCACAGGTTTAAATAACCTTTTGCTCTTCCCAACTCATAAGAAGCTGGCGTGCCCACGGACAGCAGCCACCACTTGGTAACATGCCTCTGAATGATCAAACCTCCCTTCCCCAGTGCTTCCAGTCATGACTTTACACAGGGGAGTTAATACACACCTAGTCCAGTACGAAGCCTTGATTTAATGGGGAGGATGCCATACTTTTAGTGTCCTCTCCACTGCTCGGCCAGCAGTAGCACCTAAGTGGCACCAGCTCGCAGCAATGGGGACCGCAGGCAATACTTGGCTGCCTGAGCAGAGCTGGAACCCAAACCACGCTTCCCATTTAGCAAATCAACAGCAAAAAATCAGCAGATGCTCATAAAAGTGAGATGCATAGTCCTGCACTAAGCTCCAGTTTGCCTCAGTACGTCTGGAAGTCTTGCAGTGCAGAATCCCCTCCTTGCATTTGTGCTGCTACCACCATGGAAACAGATCTGAAATGCATAAAGTATCAGAGTACTAATATCATCCCTTTCAAAACACTGCTGTAGGCACTACAAAGCTTCACTTCCATGAATAGAAATGGAAAGTTTATGAGCATCCATAAGACAAACTCCTTAAAATATTTTCTATATTATGGAAAAGTTCAGGAGTGTATAGTGCAGAGAAAACACCCTGAAGGAAGGTAAACTGTAGGTGGGAACCTAAATAAGATGCTTTGCCAAAACAGCAGAAAATATTACCAGAAAGAAAATGAAAAAAGGCGTAATTGTGAATTCACAGAGACGATACCTCAGGGTCTTCCCAGTTAGCATGTGGCCTCACTGGAGAAGTGTTTCAGGACAGCAACTGTGTTTGTGACCCCGGTTTGAGTCCCTTCAGGGCACCCTGGCAAAGGACATGGGGGCTGGAATTGGCCTCAGCTCTCCGAAAAGCCAGAGCGACGGGCAGTGGCAAACATCCACTGTGCATCCCTAAGTCCGTGTTTTGTGGAAGGAACAGATGAAAGTACAAATTTCTCTTTTGCTCAAGAAAAGTGGTATTAAATGGTGCAATAACAGAAAAGTAACAACCGTAAGAAATACAGTACATCAGTTCTCTTCGGAAAAACACAAACATATTGTGTATTACATCCTACCATTTCTCAGCCAAGCACTAATGGATTCTGTCAAAGCCTTCCAGCCTCCATTTCCAGGATCGGAAATGTTGCTGATGAGCAATTCCTTCTTTATATCATGTTGGATGAAATGACACGGAAATGATTCCCCTCAGCCACGTGAAGCTTATGTTACCGCTTTTGTCCCTTCGTTTCAGGCTGCCAGTCTCAGCTCTGTGCATTTAGGAGCACTGACTGCCAACATAAGTTGTGGGTTTTGGAAAGGATATATAAAAATAATTACCTATTATTCACACAGTGCCAAAGGGTCACATTGGAACCACTGCCCTGAAGAACGTTAAAGCCCAGGTCTGCTCCAAAGCCCGTTACATCAACAGGAAGAGTCTCATTGACTTCAGTGGGCCCTGCTCCCGGCCAGAATTGGGCCTAGAGCCTAATTCCTGAAGTCCTTGCCAGTGCACTCGTGCAGAGCTTCATTCCCAACGTGGCAGCCCCAAACAAAAGCAACAGTCTGCCCAGGAAAAGGCTGAAGGTTGAAAATCAAGGCAGGGAGAGCAGAAAGCAAAAGATGATGGATGAGCAGCACAAGCATGTGGACAGTAGAAATATGCAACATGGAGTGCACAGCTCAAAATGTAAAGCTTGTAAGGGTTTTCCTAAAAGCAGGTGTCTGAACCTGTACCTCGATGTCTCTAAACTTGCAGGAAGGATGAGCCCCATGGCAGTGTTAGCCATGTCCACACTCATGAAATGATGTTGGAGTCAGCGCAAGCAAAGGATCCCGACAAGTCTGTCACGACACTTCAGGCAAAGCCACCTCTAATGCTCACAGGCTGCAGACACTCTTAAAAACACAAAGTCAAACTTTCATGTACTTCTTTTTGCAAGACGAGTCACCTCCTTATCCTGACAGCCACGGGTATCTGCGACACCTGGAGAAGGTGGGCAGTGGGACTCGTGGCAGCTCCCACGCCGCAGTCCCCCCTGGCAGCAGCCATAGCAGTATCAGCTAGATCAGACAGATGAAAAACACCAAGCTGTGGGAGGAGAAACTGTGCATAAATTCCTTATAAGAGGAAAAAAACCCCAAACCCCTAATTTTGGCATCACTAACTTCAACGTAGCTTGTGCTGTTCAGGATTATTTACTTTGCACACAATACTGAAAAGAAAAAAAAACCCATATTTTGGTTTGCAGCTTGAACAGGGGATTAAGAACAAATTGATGCCAACTGGATTGTTCAACACTGTACAAGACTGCCATTAGCTTTTCCGAAACCAGCACCTGCAAGCTGAGAATTTTGAAATGTTAATTGGGTTGATAACGCTAGTCTGGGGGAATATTTCCAGAGGGTAGGAAGGAAGACAAGTTAGATCTGCTGGCAGGAATAAGCATTCTTGAATTCTGACTGCAGCAAGGCTGAGAAGACGCCTAACTTCCCCCAACACCCTCCCTCAGCATCGCCCCCTGCTCATCAGGTACCTGGTGCCCAGGGGTACAACTGCAGGGGATGAGACACAGGCAGGGGAAGCTGGCAGGGATGCAGCAGCAGCAAGGCAGGCAGGTGGAAAGAAGTCCCTGTGCTGAGCAGAAAGCACAAGGATGAAGGATGCTCAGAGGGAAGTACACCATGTGGGAAGATAGCGTGAGCACACCAATAATCAGCTTCTTCCAGACCATTTTTCTGACAAGGAGATTTCTCTGTTAGCTAAAATGCAAACTGATTTTCCTTCCCAGGCTCTGCACATCTGCATGTACCTCAGCTGGTTTGCCTTGTTAGCAAGGGCCAGCAAGTCTCCTCCACCCAGCCATGCTCTCGGCTGGCACCACCGGCTCCCTACAGCACAGGCCCTTGCACGGGGGGGCACAGCCCTGGAGCTCAGCCCGCGCACAAGCTGCGGTGCAGCTTTTGAACTCCAGCCAAAGAGGCAGGTTTCCATTTCATGCTAATGTCCACAGAGACTGCACATCTTATGGCACTCATCGGACCTGTTCGGATGAAAAACCCCACTCCAGATCTCTACAGCAGACAGATTCACAGGCTGACTTGCTGGGGGCTCCGCCACCTCCCATAAGATTGATCTCGTTTCATGTATAATCAAAACTATTGCCTAATTACTGTGATAATGTTTAAGCCTCTCTGAACTTTAAAGGGAGAGGGTTTTACTATCATTTACATTTGCATTCTAATTAAATGCATTCTAATTAAATGCATAGCTAGATGTCCACAGCTCAAAGCGGGTTTGCCAGCAGGCTCATGCTGCCAGCAGCCACGTCTAGCAGAGCATGGGGCATTGCCGGGCAGGGAATGCTGACTAGCATCGGGATGCACGGAGCCTGGGCAGGGGGAACCCAATCATTCACTCACCCCACAGTTCAGTCAGCATCTCTACTGTAACCAGTTGTATATGGACTTGAAACAGGTTTCTTAAAGAAACCTGTTATCTCTCTCCATGAGAGCACCAGACAATCCAAAGTGCAGTTACGGGATGCTCTGGTGTTAATCTCCATTAAGGGCATGGTGTTCAAGTAAATGATGTATTTTGTACAGAGTAAGACAACCACAGCGTGTTTACCCCGAGACACGCTTTTACGTCACTAACCCCACTTCAAAAGAGAGGGCCCCTGCTCGGGGTGCCCAGCTGCGCTGCCGGGGGAGCAACCGACAGCTCCCCACAAAAGCCTCCATTCTCCTTGTAGCTACTCATCCCCAGCAAACAGTTGTACTCACTCCGTCTGATGAAAGCAAGAACTTCCCCAGGCAAGCCAGGGCTCCGCTCAGATCTCTCTCTGCAGTTTCAAAGAAGGAGCAGATCAAAACTATTTTGGAGATGGCAAGGAGGGTAGGAAGAGTTGGGGCTGGGGTCTAGGAGTTTCAAAACCAGGAACAGTGAGAAAGAAATGGCTTCTCTTCCTCAGTGCTTGAATCTGCATATTAGCAACCTCAGTGGGATCCTTTCAAAACAGTGTCAGCAAAATGAAATCTGTCACGTTTATTTTCTAAATGACTCTGTGTTCCCATGTTCCTTTTGCCTGGAGATATGCTCTGCTCCTTGCTGCGACCTGCAGTGAAATCACAGGGACACTTCCCGCTGGACCGAGTTCAGGTTTGCTATCTTGACTGGAAAACAAAGGAGGGAACAATGAAAAAAAGATGATGGTCACGTTTTTCTGATGTCACTTCTGTTCACAGCCAAGCTTTCAAAACGGCTACGTATCAGCTGAAGGAGTTACTGATACACTGGGCAGTGCAGAAGCTTTCCCAGCTCCCTGTGACAGAAAAACCAGCCGAAGAATGCAGTCGTGGTAGCTCACCAGGTTGACGACTGAGCTCCTGCCCTGCTGAAGCCCAGCTTGGGAGACTAAGAAGGTTCTTAGGCATATGCGTTTGTTTGGGTTTTTTTGGGTTTTGTTTTGGGTGTTTTTTTTCCAGTTTTCTGTAGTTTTGGTCATCATAAGACCATTTGCAAATTAATGCAAGGAAAAACCACAAAGCTATCAAGCTGAGGAAGGACAAGCAGTAACGGCCAAGTGTCAGCTTCCACATGCACTGGGCACAGGGAAGGTTGGTTCAGCTCCTCCTTCTGCCCCAGGAAATTCAAACACGGGGAACCCACACAGGCAGGGTAACCCTCTCATGCTGCTTCAGTTCTCATCAGATTTGTTGATGGGAGCAATGACAGGCATGGATGTCCCACCTGTAACATGCATGTCCTAAAGGAAAGGTTTCAGAGCCTCTGTAACTCTCTTTACTCTCAAGTTCAATTACTGTTTAAGAGTTTTAATAAGAATTAGATCAAAATCAAGAGAAGGGATGGGGAGCATCAAGGTCCATCTGCTGGGATCTGACAAAAATTACACCCATTTCCCACAGTCTGAAGAATTTAGACTTTGAATTAGCTTGACTTCATTAGGAATCCACAGAACGAAAATATTTTCTTCAACAAAATATCATGCTTCCCCTCCATTTTTGTTTCAAAGGGAATAGGTTTTCTTTTTTCTTACCAGATTTTCAACTGACCCTTTTTTTCTGTTAATTGAAGTCTACTGAGTTAAGCAAAATCAGAAGCAAATAAACAAATAAGAAACTGAAATAAAAAGTAATTGCTTGAATCATGTGATTAAAATAAAGAAATAAGTACAGAAAGATAAAATGAACAGGCATAACCACCCTTACCAAACTTCTGTAGTTTTGGAAAAGTCTCACCGGGCACTGGCAATATTTATAGAAAAAATTCTGCGTACTTCGTCCAGATTCGCTGTGGATAGGCAACCCACATAACCTTTTAAAAACGCCACGTGGAAACAAAAAAGAACTTTGCTTAGCCAACCATCTACGTGTCACTTGCCACTTGCAATGAGATCACTGTATTTCTGGCCGCATGGTCAACTGAGAAGATTATTCTTGGATCCTTGCCGTTGAAACTAGCATGCTGGACATGAATCAAAAGGGGCAAAGCGCTTGTTTCCTGTTTCTATAGTCCTGAACCTGCGGTGGGTATTTTTCTCTCCAAAACTTTCCCAAAGAGAAAAGCAGCCCCACAGACACAATCAGTGGAATGCAGGAGCTCAACTCCTGTTGCCATACAGCACCTTGGGAAGCCGATGGAGAGAAAGGGCAGGTCAAGCTATGACAGATTAAGGTGGGTAACATCAGTGACTCAGAGCCACTGGTGAAACGCGGGAACTACGCTGATGTTCAGAAACAACGCTGTGATCTCCGATGCCTATCTAATGACTTCTGTCCAGCTGAGCTACAGAAATGGATTCAGAGGTATGTGATTCACTTCTTCAAGAATCAGATAACATTTTCTACCAGACACTTTGTAAGACACAGATCTTGAGTGAAACGGGTATTTTGCGTTCTAGAACTAATCTAAGGCTACCCAACCATTTCCATAAGCAAAAGACTATCTTTAAAGGAATTGACTACACTGGGTAACAGCAGAAACCACTGGTGCTCTCAATACATCCTTGATCTTGCCACAGCTTTAGCAGGGCATCACCAGGAGGGTACCAGGCCAGACTCTGCCCAGCAGTCTCATGCTTCTAGTCAAGGGAAGAGTGACTGTGCCTTTTTCTTCCGGGCGATGGTTCCTTCCTTCCTACTCTGCCAAGGCTGCAGATGATCCAGACAAGCACTCATCAAGGGGGAGTGCCAACATCCCGCAGGCATGTGCTCGCCACTGTGCCATCGCCTCAGCAGGGCAGGGTGAGTCCTCATGCCACGTGCATCGTGCACAGCATGAATTTTTACCAGTGCAGTGTCAATTTATCCACTGTTTCCAGACATCCCATGAAACTATTCCTCCTGCCAGACCGCTGGACATCCTGACGCCCAGTAGCAAAGTCCTCTTTTTCAACCCAGGCAAAATTTCCAAGTGGAAAAAAGGACATCTCCAGTGAAAGCTGAACATCCCATCATGCTAATGGTGCCATGGAAGAAGAACTTTTTGACTCTCATGGAATAAACTACCCATGGGGAAAAAGCTTCATTGTACACTGATTTTTCTCAAGGCTGTCTGCATTTTCTGCAAAGTCAAATGAATAAATATTTCCTTCATTACAGTAGCAGTAGATTGCTATTAATATCTTTAAAGGCATTATTTTTCATTGTTTTAGTTGTATTTTATGGAAATAAAATACCGAACCTACGCAAAATACTGAGACTATGCAAAATATCCTCAAAACCTGTCACCATTAATGTTCAGTTTTAAAATGTAAATCATTCAGGGCAAACATGAAAATCCTTATTCTAGGAATCCTTACCCATTTAGTAACACTGACATCAGCAGAGCCTGAGCATTATGGAACTGTTGGACATTATGGAACTGTTGGGCCTTCAGCCCGAGCTCCCAGCCTGTATTTTGGTATGACTCCAAGAGTGCAGCTTCCCGAGAAACCACTGAGTCAGAAGGGTGAGATTTCACCAAGCATTAATGAGGTCCTATCACCTTCCCATAACACAAAACAAACCCCTGTGTCAGCCATTTGTATGCATGCAATATGGGGTAAATACTATCCCTAAGCGAGTATAAATACTGATTTTATTTTTTAAAAATACCCCTTTTAAAATTTCGAACTACACACTGTGAAAAGCAGCTGTCTGAAAATCAGTATTTTCTCCACAAATAGCTTATCTGAATTCCTGCAGGATCCTTCATACTGCGGAGTCATTTCCGAAGAGCTCAGATAATTGCTGAAGTTTAATTAGTAGAAAGGATTTGCTGTTTCAGTGCCCACAGCACACTTTTTCACCACCTGAGTTGCTGGGCCATCTGCACAGACAGGACATCAGCTCTGCAGAGACTGCCTTTGAGTGCAGCCGCTCCTTCGTCTCTCCACCAATAAAACTGGGCTTACGTCATGGCATCAATCCAGTGACACAGTTCTCACAAGAAAAGCATATTTTAAGTATTTTCTAAAATTTGCTCAGTTTTCAGAAGCCTCTTTAGGCCTGTTGAGATTTAGGCTGACGTACTCGGCCAGCGCTGAGCAGCTTCATGAAGGAGCTTTCTAAAGGCTGACAGGACACCCAGTCACAGCACCCACAGCCACTGCATCAGGTCAATAACCCCTGCGAACACCCATGGGCCCGTGCTCCTCTCTGCAGGGCACAGCAGAAACCCCTCTCTGCCTCCCAGCCTGCAAGAAACCTGCTGATGTCTGAGGTGGCCAAACCCTACCCTCGGTGGTCCACAGCTGCAGGACCTCACAGGGCTGTCTGCTCAAAGCATTAATTCCTTGAATGTCTCACAGGTGGATTCTTAGGAAAGGGAAACAGAGATTCAGGATTTGTATGGAAAGAAGTATTTTTCTCTGGATGTGACAGCTGGTGATGGGGAGAAAGGCCAAGCAGCTGCAACCCAGATCAGGAGAGGTTTATAGGGCTGCTGGGGGGCCTGAGAAGTGCAGACAACAGAGACACAGCATGGGGCAACCTTAGTGGCATGGACAGAAAAATTCCCATACACGTGTGCCGGGAAGGGAGAGGGCTTCGGCACACTCCTGGCCAGAGGCAGCACAGGCAGCCGGGCTGGGGCAGCACGGTGTCCAGCGGTGATACCTGGTTGTCACCCAACCCAGCTCCGCAATTCATCACACAGATGTCATCCCTCGTGTCACATTAACACACAGCAGGATGCACACAAAGGCATCACAGCTGGCTGCAACACCTGTGGAAAGTGTCCAGGGGAGAAAAAACATTTCTAAGAGATCTCCCAATATTGTGTCACTGAAACCAATATAAATTAACAGAAGCATATCCATTCCAGTCAGACTTTCATTGGGTATGACTTCATTTCTACCACCCCAGATATGTATTTTTGATACCTACCTATAGCTCAAAATCGTGTAGTGATAAGGATGGCTGTACAGCATCCCTGCTTGTGATCTGCAGCTCAGGCTGTCCCCGTTATGGCTGATTCCCATGCCTGCTAACGAGAGGGGAAAGTGGCTCTTCCTCCAACACCCCCCACAACCCCAGAGAAGCCAACTTTCACTCCTCCTTTTCTTTATTCCTTCCAAGCCAAACCAAACTTCTGCATTTGTAACTCCAAGGGGATGGAGGTGGAGCAGGACAGCTCACACGGGTGAGCTACGGTGAGCAGCGATGCAGCAGCAAACTCTGACACTGCACTTCGGGGAGGGAGAACTGTTCACAGGCACGAAGCCCGTGGGGTGGGGTGTGTTCAGCCAGACTTCAGCCCTGATGACCTCTAACTTAATGTAAATTAATTGCAGTAAAATTGTAAACAGCTTCCCCAGGTACCAAATGTATCTTCTACTTCAGTTTCATAAAAAACTCAAGCCCTTTCTAATTAAGAATGGATATATAATAAAATAAATTTTTAAAAAAACCCAAAAACTAAACAAACAAAAAAAGACAAAAGCAGTAAAATTTCAAAGAACTTTCAAGCTCAAAATAAAATGTTCTAGTCCTGAAAAAAAACCCCATTGGTCTTCGACTCTTTTTCAGAGACCTGCTTCACAAAGAAGACATTCCATAGTCTCCTCTTAGGGTAATACATTTCCATGTTCTCACTCCAGGACTGTTGCCGGCTCTGTGTTTAATGGCTAAATCCGTTTGCATTCGTCTTTGAAAGGGGCTCTCATGAGCAGGAAATTGTGCTATGACACCAGGCTCCTGCGCTGGGCAACAGCTCAAGTTCTGTAAAATGACCTCTCTTGACTCGCTTTCTCAGTTGGCTCAAGACATCTCCTGCATGTTGTTTCTACAGCAGTAACCTGAGGTTTCAGAAAATGCTGTAACAGGTGGTTAAAGTTAAGCCAGCACCGAAAACCAGGAAATATTTTAACATTACCTACTTAAGACTTTTTTTTTTCCTTATATCCACACTCATAAACAGAAGCTGATTTGGGGTTTTTTTGTACAGGTTCTTGACTCACACCCAGACACTACCCAGGGCCAATAAATAGGATATTGCAATTTATTAGTATATAGTATCATTTAACATCTGCTTCATTTTACTGAGCTGTCTGGGAGGCGCAGGATCCTTTGGAGACTGTGGAAATATAAGGGGGCTCCTTAGGACTCTGAGTGCATCTTCTATTTCTCTTTCACAAATGGTTTTACTTGCCAATCAAGCAAGGAAGTTTCTGTTACTACTTCAAAAGTACTGATTTCACTCGTTGCACACTGTGCACCACTGTGGAAGTGGTGGGATTTGAATAATTATACTAGCCTATAAAATACCAAGCGTAATCCCAAGTTACCAGCAGAAGCCAAGTAGTAGGAAATAATGTGACAGCAACGAGGGCATATGAGCATGAACACTGTAAAATAAATATGGTGCCTCCCTTTCTCGTTTCTGAGTAGAGTAACATGCTCAGCAGCACTGAACTCAGTCTCTACTCAAGGGAGCAAGTAGTGAAGGGACAGGGATGCTGAATTGCCTCAAGCAAAATAACTCTGCTCTGCAACACCTTTGGTGTACTGGAGTTACTCCAGATTTGCACACAGGTACCAGGGGGCAGAATCTGATCAAATCACTTTAAAAAGACTGCACTGCTTGAGACCTGAGAACTCACTTCTTAATATGCCATTGCTCTAATTTCTCTTCTTACAGCATTTGCACCAGTAATCAGAGGTGATCACTGAGCTCCATCCTGCACCTTTAATTAAAGTCTTTTTCTGAAAGCCCTGTCTAGAGGCTAATCCCCCTCTACTCAGCTGCTAGATCTGCAAAGCAGAGCAAGGAGGCAGATGCATATTTGGGGAGGTGAACATGGCCCAGTTTAGCATCCTAAACTGTCACAAAACGTCTACTAAAGCCGACTACTTCAAATGCAAATTGTCAACAGTCAGTAAAGAAGTGGAGCAGAGAAGCACAATCAGGGGAAAGCCACGAATGCAGATATGAAAATTTATGGTTCAAGGGTAACCACATATTATTTTTGTTCAGTACTACTGGTGTGGGCTCAGGTCCTGTCAGCCCTTGCCTGAAGCAGATGCTTCCTTGGAGCAGATGCAGAGAACTGCAGAGTTTGCAAAGAAGAAACCTGGAACTGTAGGAAGTCCTCCCTACAAGTGCTCAAAGGAGATGGGAAAGGAGAACTGGCACACCAACAAAAGCAAACTTTGCTCTCAAAGCTGTAGTATAGTGGCTCACAGGATCCTCATGAGCCAGGAACTGTGTCAGAGAGCTGACGTTTCGCTGCAGGCATGGCGCGTTGAAACTCCCACACCGTTATGGTCACTGCTGCCTCTACTCGTGATGCACTGCCGCTTACTCTCTCTCTCTGCTCTGCCAACACCGCAGGGCTCTGCCTCCATATACCGGATTTCCTCCGTGTTTCATCTCTTCTCACGTGTCTGTCCCTTTCTCCAACTCTCAGAGTGGCCATAAAGTCCCCCCTCCTACTCCTGCTGTAAACTTCTCTCTCCAGAGGCAGCTATGGGAAAATGCTTGCCTGTGATGGCAGGTGAGAGCAGCATGAGGGGCTCCTGTCACCGATGCCTTCTTCATACGGAAGGGTCCCAAATGCAAACACAGTCATAGATAGACATGGCTGCCTGTTGGCCTTGCCCTTCCACCAACCCTCACCCTGGGGGAGCGTGACAAACCTTCCTACCTCTTTTCTCAGGACAGATGTCTGTGCTGTGTTAGCATATCTTGCTCCAGCCCTCAGTGGGCTGCTGACACTCAAGAAGATTATCAGTGACACAGCAGAGGAGTCTCTGCAGAAGGGATTTGTGGTCCCAATGCATATGTTTGTGGAGAATTTACTGTGTGGGCTTAGGGACTGCTCAGACTGACTGAGCTGCAGCTCCCACAGAGACCAGTGCATGGAATAAGGGACACCAAAACTCCCTAAATGCACAGTCAAGAAGCAAATGTGAGATGGGGGATGAAATAAGTGACCGTGACTGGTAGCTTCGTGGTGAAGAGCCAGAGCTGTGGTCTGTGACAAGGCGAATGGGATGCTGTGTTGCCTTCTGGGAGCTAGGATGGGATTAATGCAATAAATGTATGGAGGAAAAATAACCTCAGGAATACAGGGGAATTTTCTAAGTCACTATTTTCAAGTGAAAACTAATGAGATGTGCAGGAGGCAAGTCAATGCTTAATAGGATCATGCTAGAAATGTGAGCCTAGAAAAGCCAAGGGGAAGCCCTCTCCGAGAGTGCCCTGGTACACAGCGCAGCTCAGGAGAGACACAGCACAGCAGCCCAAGGATGCAGGAGTGCTGCAGAAACGGACCTGCGTTGGCAGAGCTCACGGGTGCTTTCTGCGATGAAAGGTTATTACTAAGATTAAATGGTCTTAAGCAAAGAGGGTGCTAACCTCCCTGTGTTCACAGCTGACAATCCAGAAGAGCTTCAAGATAAGTGGAAAAAAACAGAGGAGGCACTTGGCTCAGAGGTCTCATCACCAGCTCACACATAAAGCATAAAAGAAAAGAAAAATTAACCATTTTTGTTACTTCCTAGTTATATATTCTCACTTCTCAGTTGTACATAGCAATACACATTACAAGGAGCAAAGACACACATTGTATGCTGACGGCTACTGTTTGCTTCTGCTGCTGTCAGCCCCGCAGTATGTAAACATTGTCCTAACACACACATGCCTCACAGGTCTATGCAATCTGGGTTTTCTGCAAGGCTGGGGGAATGGCTGAATATGTGACCCTGCAAATCCAACTCTGTTGGCACTTTTTATGGCTTAAAAATCCCTCAGAAGTCAGAACACTAATTAAAAGAGTAAAATGTAAGCACTTGGTGACAACTGCATTAAGGTACACACACACTATGCTATGGTAAAACTGTTAATAAATGATGCAATTTGTGACCTAGGCAACATCACTACAGAGAACAACGATTCTTGGGCTTGCAATGGAGAGAGAGAACAGAGGTGGAGGAGTCGGTGATCCAATGTTAGATATTGCTAACAAACCCCCCCCCCCAAACGATAACACAGAAGCAAAAGGAGGTGAAACATGACGGGGTGAAACATCACGTGAGTGAATAAATGGGGTGAAAACCAAAGCAACTGTTAAAGGCAACTGAAGTTGGACATCAGGAAGAGTTCACAGTGCAGTATAAACTGGCTTGGCTTTTCACACCATGAAAAAGGGTAGCGAGTTTTAACACACTATGTGCTTTCACACACTGACAAGTATCTTTATTTTCTGCTAGCAGAAACTGTCCTGTGATACAGAAACAGTAGAATCTAATGAGAAGAAGAGACTTGAGAAGCCCTGCAAATGAAAACAAGAACTAGATGGCAGTGCAACAAGAAGGGAGTTCTAGTAATCACAGGCTAGGAATGAACACTGCAGCCAGCATATTTAAAAATAATTCGCCAAATACAACAAGAAAATCTTTAATTCTAGTGATG
This sequence comes from Eurypyga helias, assembly GCF_000690775.1. Taxonomy (NCBI): domain Eukaryota; kingdom Metazoa; phylum Chordata; class Aves; order Eurypygiformes; family Eurypygidae; genus Eurypyga; species Eurypyga helias. The sequence goes on along the minus strand of NW_010247486.1, from coordinate 51,373 downwards.
CCACTATCTGCAGGATGCAAACATGACAGAAGCTAATTTAACCCAAACCAAACTTCACTGGTTGTGCTTTCCTTATGTTGACTAGCTACTGATTTTAATGATATGTGATAGAAGTTGAGTATGTTTAGATTGATTTCATTTGAATTACAGAAGTAACTTCCTGTCCACCTAGACCCAAGATATACCCACAATTGTTGAGTTCACAATGGCTGCATGTGCAGATCTAACTGGAAGCCACACACCTACTTACTTTAACTGCCACCTCCTCTAGCGTAGTTTCTCTCTCTTGCAGCCAGTTGCGTTGCAGCATGTGGGACCCGCTCTCGGCACTTCATGAAGTCACATTCAACGTTTCGAGCCGGGACTCCTTGCCAAGAGCGCGGGCTTCCAAGCCCAGCCAGCCACTCTGCAGGCCAGTGCTGCTCTTCCTCCAGAGCTCCCCCCATGCCATGTGACCTTCCCAAGTGCTGTCTTCTTCAGCTGAATTAAAGGGCCCCTCATCAACGTGCCTTGAGAAAGGACCAACTTCCTCTTCCAGTGAACAATGGAGATTGAAGCTCCTGTATTTATTATATTCTGGTTGGTTTCAGAAAGATGTACATTTAGTCTGGCAACATAATGACAGGTACCAAATGATGTTTGGGGAATTCAGAGGTAGGAAATGGTTTGTCTTCTTGGTACCTTCGTTATAAAAAGACACTAAGTGGTTCATGTAAGTGAATCCAGAAACATCAGACTTCTGAGTTAATCTGAGATATGATAAAAGTGAAATAATAGATTATTTTTTTAAGAAGTGAATATTTAGTCTATTTCTTATTCCTCTCTAAGGTCACCTCTTGAGCCAGATGGTAAAGCTTTCAGATTTTAAGCTGCTTTTACCAGTAAAGGTTCTTTTTAAATGACTCCCACCAAAAGCAACACAACATTTCTCTGTTTCTCAAGCAGATGCACCCCACAGTTGGCAAAGCAAAGACCTTAAACCAAATCCCAACCACCCAAAAGGCTCCAACAGGCACCATGTGCTCAGCAATAAGCCACACAGTAACACTCCCACTGTGGCCTGGCAGCTCTGAATTCATCTATCGTCCTCAACCACGAGAAACCTTCCGCCATCCTTCCTCCTACCTGACAAGCTCGGGAGCCTGTTTGTCTTGACGCTATGGCCCCAGAGGAAAAAAATTACAAACGTTGGCTAACTAGCTGGAAATTGTTTAAGTGCACTCCTCCTCCTTGCAGGGCTGAGAGTGAGGAGCTGAAAGGTGATGTGCGTGAGAGTCCCTTTGATAAGAGGCCAAGAACTGACACCAACAAGATAATCAGGCCTTCAAACCAGGAGTGCACATCTGGGATGACTATCTCCGGCTCCCATCTGACAAGCGAATAATCCTACTAATAGGAGCCTTTGACACCAGGTTGAGTGCCGTGGAAAAAGATAAAGATTAAATGAGTTGTAACTTGGCCTCTTTCTGGTTTTTACTGGTGTCCCAAACACGGACACATGCAGCACGAGGAGGGGGGATTTTGCACAAAGGGGTTGTCTCATGGATAGGTTTGATCCCAGCTTGGTCACTCTGGAACTTTTTGCACTAAAATTCCAACTACTGAAATTTTGGGGGAAAAAAAGGTGGTGTCAGACATGACTGTAGGACTTCACATGAACCATCCAAAAAGCCAAGCCCAGCACTCTCAGGCCCAGCTGCCCATCAGGAGGGAGAGCAGGGCTGTCCCCACGCCACACTGGGTAGGCCTGTCCTTGATACCCTGCGTAGTGCGGGGTACCACAGCCAGCGAGGATGACACCCAGGCCACCACACAAGTCCTCTTGCCCAGTGTTACATCCAGAAACAGAGCACCCACCCAGGCCTTTCACTGGGCTCCCGTGTGGCGGTCTCTGGGGGAATGGCTGGCCATCTGACACAACAAAAAGATATGGAACATCTTTTACCGCCTCATGTCGGCAGGGAGGGAGGGAGACAGCCTCCAGAGCGCAGGCTGGGTCAGTCAGGAAATGTGCTAACCCCAAAAGAATGAGCAACTCGGCTCCCACAGCTGATGTCAGCTGCTCATGACTTCTCCTGCCTGAGGTGAGTTGATTCATGCATCTTACAGCCACGAAGCATGAAAAATGCTATTGTTCCTCGAAGATCCCCACAGGATGCAGCTTCCACCATTTGGCCCTGTCCTTGCCTCCTTACCACTGGGGCCCAAACACAACTGTACAACCCAGTGCTGCCAGTTCTGGAGAAGCTCAGCTCCAGGTCATCCCTTGGCTAACCCTTATTTTACTTCTCCTGAATCCAACTAACCATATCTCTGATGACACAAGACACAGGAGAAAAACTGAACACAGATGAGGCTTCAGCTAAGCCCCAGGTCTTGCAACTCTTTTCCTGATCTGGTTTTCGCTGCCTCCCCCGCCTTCATTTTTTCTCACCAGTCTGGTGTGGGTAATGAAGACAGAATATGCATTTTGCCTCAAGCAAGAGTTTTTTAGTTCAGATCAGCTGCCTTAGACTGGAGTAGATGATTCTGGTACAAGAATGGGATGCAACCCACAGCAGATCGAAATAAGAAAAACCTGACGGCTGATTTACTGGCTGTTTCAAGAACAGGCTATACCCTGACCCTTTTTGAACTACAACAGCACCTGCTGCTCTCCTGCACAGAGCAAGACTGTACGTGCGCCTACAGCTGTTCCAGAGGTTAATGTGGGGCTGCGATGCACAAAGATCTGTGCTGCTGGAAACAGCTGGAGGCCTCCACACTGACCTGGAGAAGGTGTTTGGTCGTGCAGGACATCCGGCAGCCCAGCAGGATGCTGTGCCTGGCCTGGGACACCCACTTTGGGTGGCTCCACCAAGCCCCATACAACGGCTGAAATCACAGAGTGCACCGCAGTCTCCCCAGGCGAAAGTCAGCATTCATGTGAAACCCATTTAAACCAGCCCAGCAATTAACGTCCCACAGCTCTCAGTACAAGAAAATCAACTCCTGCACCACTTGAAGCATAGCACATGTACATACATGAAAATACTAAAACAGAGCTTCAAAAGCTATGCTGAGGAGAGTGGAGGAGCTGGGGAGGCTGAGAGCTGCCCAGAAAAGGAGCCTACAGCAGTTTTTGTCTCGCTGCCTTTGCCAGTTGCCTTTCATAAACAATGTTTGGGAGAAAAAGCCTCCATAAATGTCAACAATAGCAGCTTATTACATGATCCATGACCTATTTGTAAACTGACTCAATTTCTTAACTACCTCTGCATTGAGATGGTAAGAACCATACAAAAAATTGGTATCTTTTGTGGAGCTCTAAGTGAGCAAATTACTGGCTTCCGGAGCCTTCGTAACATCTCAGGAACTTCTGGCACAAGCTCATTCAAGGAGTATGGAAAAAAGAATACGTTTGTGAGAAAGAATGTGTATCATCTGTTATTCCTGCATTGCTCCAAACCAGAGAAAACAACCGAGCTCAGGTAAAGCTCAGACACAGGCAGCATGCCTTCCTACAGCACTGCAGAGGGAGAAAATTCAGGTTAACTTGTACAGACTAGCATTTGGAAGGATTTAGCAACATTTTAAAACACGCTGGGAGAATCACATCAATCTGTCTCCACTAGACTAACGCAGGCTAGCTCAGGGGTCGGCAGCTGCTCAAGGCTGGCACCCCGGGGATGTTCTTCCTCCTTCTATCAGAGACCACCTTTGCCAAGAGAAACTCAGCAAGTTCTTGGACAAGCTGCTTCTGCAAGGGCTAACATGCTGCAGACCTGGTGATCACTGATGTTGAAGTCTGGGCAAGCCAGTGGCACCCTGCTCCTGATAAATTTTATTGATCATTACCTTATGTTTCTTCTTCTTCATTTTACGCAGTGGATTGCAAGAGTTAATTTACAGGACACAGAGAATTAGCACAGTTACATCACAAACGTTGGTCACTGAAAGACTTCTTAAAAGCAAAGTTAAATAACTAAAAACTAAAAAATATTAGTGAGCTGCACTTTTGGCACCCAATTAAAGTTTACCTTGCAAAGTAAAGAATAATAAATTGAATAAAGTAATACCTTCACTGAACACAGCAATTAGGCAATTGAAATAATAAATTATAAATGACACACCAAACATATTTCAACTTAAGACAGGAACAGTGACATCCTTTCCTGTATAATGGTCATGAGCAACCCCGTCTAGTGGAAGGTGTCCCTGCCCAAGGCAGGGAGGTTGGAACTAGATGACCTTTAAGGTCCCTTCCAACCCAAACCATTCTGTGATTCCATGATGATTCTATGATTTCATTTGTCATCCCAGTTTATTTGACTGATCATCATAATTCTACCATTTATAGCAGCACATAAAGAGGGGTTAAAAAAAAGAAAATTAAACAGCTTGCAGATTTTTCATCTAGTCCAGAATACGCAGTTTATTATTATTAGGAGGTACAGTCCGTCCCCGCAACACGCCCAACTTGGGCTGCTTAGCTCCTTTACAGCACTGAATTTTGCTAAAATGTCCCAGGTACAAGCATTCCCGTGCAGGTCGCAGGACCACTGCAGCAGCAGCTCCCACTCCACTCCCCATCACCCCCCTGTGCCATGTCACTGCCTCAACTGACGCCTGTTTGGCATCCCTCTAGACAAGGTTTGCAGAAGCAACGTCCACGGTTTTTGGGCCATCTGACTTCTCTGAGCGCCAAAACGTGCCCTTAACAGCAAATGCCAAATTGAAAAGTCTCCTCAGTTTCTAAAGCGCACCAAAGGGCCTCTCTGTGCTGTTTTGCAATTTCAGAAACAGGAACCTAAAGGGACATCAAACACCCTTGTGTTCTGCAAATGAAGCCTCGAAGACCTTTTTCAGTGCAAGGAAGAAGAAGACAACCAAGTGTTCCTCTACTCTGCACGGGCAGGGAGAGAAAAACACTCCTTTCTAGGATTTTTGTTTGACGTGGGGAGATCCAAAACAGCAGTTGGTGTAGCGCTCAGATACTCTTGTTTTCTAACACCTAAGGTACCTCCCAATTCATACCAAGCCTCATTTTGAAGAATAAGAGGCAAACAGAAAGTGAGTCATATTGAAACAATAAAAGTAAGCAACTGGAAAAATCATTACAAGGTCTTCTATCCCACTGCACAATTTCAAAAAAATGCTGCAGCCGAGTCCCATCTTAGGTTCCTTCCCAATCCAATTTCCAGTAGAAGTTATACTTCTACATCTCCTCAAGTATTTTTTTTCCTAGAAAGATCCACATACACTAAAAATATCCATTAAAAATTTGAGGATGAAAGGTTTACAAGATGTTTGTTTAATGTGCTGAAAATCCCACTTGATTCATTCTAACTTTTCAGCATTTTAAAGGGTCTTGTTGCTACTTGTTCATGGTTCATCTCTGGCTGCTTGGGGAGCTGTAGGTAACGTACAAAATACAGGACTGGTGACTAACTAGCCCGGGAATGGGTATCTTCAGGGCAGGAGTGAGGGACAGCCAAGCATCAGCCTTCCGATACGAAGTCCCCCATCGGCAATCTGCGCTGCGGAGATCGTAGAGGAGCCAAATGGCATTAGCCTCTTCTCAAAATTGTTTCAGAAACACACTGGTTTGGGAGGTGGGTGATGAGCAGACTGTTCTTTCCCTCCTTCATGCTCAGCGCTGCAGAGCTCATAGAAGTCATCAGAGATGTGCTTGCAAACAAGGAGGGAAGATTCTCATTTCCATAGGGAAAACTGGGACATTTTAACCTTTTTGCTTTTTCTCTGCTCTATAAGTGGTAAATGACCTTTCCAGTAAAGCCTTTGTTTGTGAAGGGTGGAGACATTTGTTTTTACAGTCCTCACATAGACTATTTCAAAACCATAGCTTTCTTGCACTGTGTTATGTAAATAGAGAGAAACATTCGCCTATCACTACTTGACTTCAGCTGTTAACAGATAACCCACACCTTGATGAAGCCTTTTGTGAGGAAAAGGATAAAAAAACTACTATCCAAACAACCACCTGATTTGGGCTTTTCTGTCCTACTAGGCTTGTGTTCACACACCTGAGAGGCCTCACAGAGAGCATAAGGGACCAGGGGATTAGTTTTTAGGCAGGTAACACTTCACACTAGCCACAAAATGTATCTGCCTCTCATTTGAAAGGAGAAAGCACAAAGCCACCTGCAATGGCTCTGTTCATGTCCTTGCAGCTGCACCAGCCTGGATCACACCATCAGCCCCCCAGCACCCCTACTCAGTGAAATCCCCTTGCACAGCCCATAAACCTACTGCGGTCCTAACAGACAGATTTTTCTATACGTGTGTGTCCAATGATCAAAAATCCTTGACACTCTGTGAGAGAAGCTCAGTAACCCTGTTTGGGGCTGGGAACGTGGTACTGGGGCAGTACTATTTGCTGCCCTAATGATCGATCAGGCAGGAGCACCTAAAATTTGTCACCCCATGCCATGTTATAATGCAAATTTACTTAAAAGTGGAGCTGAGAGAGCTTGCAATATGTGCAGGAAAAGGTCAGTTTCATCTGCAACTTTTGGATGGAGTTTTAGAAGATCGGTGAAGAATGAAACCATGTTGGTTCAACGCACAGTTCCAGGCAAACGTGCCCACCCGTTAGCACGTGAAGAGAGCTGCTGCAACGCAAGGGAGCACAAGAGCTCGAGCAGAGCAGCTTCGCACCATGATTCGTGCACAACGAATGGAAGACTCGGGCCAACAAAACTCACTCAAATCTGGTTGGAGAAAAGCTGGTTGGTTTGTAGCAAGGCAAAAGAAACCAGTCCCTTTTTGTCTGTTTATTTGAAGTCTGGCAGGAAGCTAAAACAATCACGCTCTTCATGCCCAAAGATGCCAAAATGAACTAACTCCATCGATTTTGATGAGTTTACATGACTGTTATTGAAGAGAACTTGGCACCCCTGATTTCAACAGTAAAGCTAACAGCCCTGTGAGTCTCAACCAAATGCTAAACAGTGATGCATGTACCCTGGGAATATGAGAATGATCTAGCACAGCCCTCCAAGCAAGATCTATCCCTAAAGTGCTTTTACAGTTCGAATTGAGATTTGCATGTGGGCTAGCCTACCCGGCCTGGTGCCCTGCGAACCTGCACCACTCAGGTCCCAGCTCTCCGCAGGCTGTGGGCTGCCGAACTCAGGTTCTATCGTTCCCGCATGGCGCTCGTTCCTTTTGGCAGTTCTCATTCTGCTTGAAATGTATGTAGAATAAAATGTATGAAAAGAAGGAGGAAAACCTAGGTACAAGGTGTCTCTGCTATTTTCATAACTGGATTTACCTCATCTACTCTTCTTTTCCTGGTCCAAACACGCAGGGAAAATGCATGAACATGCTCCCTAACAGCCATCACAGAGACAGTACCAGGTGAACGTGACAGGCTCCCTATGCCCACGTTATCCTCGTTACAAAACTGCCCTGTTATAAAGACAGCCAAAGCTTTTGGAGGCCACACACATCTGCCTCATTAACCAGCATATGTACTGGCCTGAGCTTCACGGGCAGCAAGAGGCTGCTGGGACTGACTGGAGACGCTGCATCCAGTGCTTGTGTGCCTGTATCAACCAAAGAGCAAATGATGCCTCTTACTGTACCCCTATTTACTCAGCGTCTGTGGGCAGTACCTGGAGACCCTGCCAGTAGACAGGCGATGGAAACATCCCAAGATGGATTCGGGTCCTGGAAGTTCACAGGGACTCGGCACTTGCAGAACTTCCCTTGCCTGCATCAGGCACTATCACTTGTAATATAAAATAAAAGCTGTGTTGCTACTGGCCATGGACAAGAAGGTGGTCTGTTCACAAAAGCTCTTTCAAATCTGAAAAACACATACATTTTTTACTTTGTAATATTTGCCATATGAAGTGGTAAACCAGTATAGCAATGTTCCTACAGCTACCCTGTACAAAAGCTGAAGACACGTGAACTCACATCGTGGAGACCCACAACCAAAATGAGAGAAAACGCTTTGGTTCTCCACCACAAACATTTTAGGCACAGTCTATCAATTTTCTTCAAACCATATCTTTGTATTGCATCTTCAAATTCATATCAAAACAAAAATAAACCATGAGGAGACTCAATGACACCAAAGTTGCACCCTGAAATCCAACAGCAGGTCCGGTTAATACCCCTTTATTTCTACAGGCAAATTCTGAGCCAATAGGCTTTAAAATCAAGTTTATGATTTTTCAGAACTATGTAATATGGAAGACTACCATAACAGGGTCACCTGTGACTGAACTGACTATGTTGGTACAGACTGTCTAAGGACTATTTACTTACATCTACATATGGTCCCAGTATAGATCCCTCCACCTCGGTCTTAGAAAAAATGTCAAAGCGAGTGAAGAAGAGATGTAGGAGACCCAGGATCCTCTGACATCTGCAGCCTCTGCGCTGCCCCTGCTCCCAAATCTCTGCTGCTGCAACTTCTCCCAGGGAAACACCAGGACAGTTCAGTCTCTTCATTTTTGCTTCCTTGCAGAGCCTCAGTAATAACAATTTCAGTTGCTGACAAGATACAGAGGCCAGTTCTGTGATGTGGACAGGTCTCTGCAGGTTTGGGGCTGAGTGCTGCCAGTCATACCTCATACAGGCCACTGAATAAAGGCTACTGAATAAAGGCCATTGAATAGTAATTAATTGTTTATTAAAACACAATGTGCATAATTGGTTTAATTTTTAATTCTCCAAGTACTAGATGTAAAACAACTAAAAGACCAATTATTTTCAATTACTTTGATACTCCAGAAACCCCTGAAAAAAAAGACAGTGAACTAAAAATTGTTTAGCAATTGAAAAGAATAAAGTTTAGATTCTATTGTTCATTGTAAAGAAAGATCTGCAATGATGTGGATGAGTTTAAATTTGTATCCATTTGCATAATAATTTAGGTGGATTAAGTTATTTTGCCACTGAGTTTTATTATACTGTATTTTAAATCTCTAATGGAACTGTAATGGAAAAAAGAATTGTCAAGATCAAGATCAAGAATAAGAGAAGGAATTCAAACTGGCGTGACATCAATAACAGTCTAATCCAGCTCCCAGTGAAAACAACAGGAGTTTTGGCATTAGCTATAATGGAAGCAGATCTGAGCCTAAGTATCTGCATTTTAGGACTTTGCACAATTTCTCTTTAGCTTTCAACAATACCATTCCATGCATTCATTGTTTTCCCTTGTGAATTCACATTTCCACAGGAAAATATCAGTGTGTTTTACCTGTGAATTTGAGTTCTCCTGAGGAGCTAAGACATCACAGATGCCAACATGAAGTGATCCCAGTGGCTCTGATGAGGTTGATACTACTGTGACTGAAAACAGAGACATGTGTATGTATACTGCAAAAAGACAAATGCCTTCACCTTTCTTGCAGTATTACAACTCGAATTTCTAAAATCACGTGTACATTTCTGGGTTTATGATTCTTCTGTTTTTCCCCAACTCCATCATTTTATGGAGTTTTCACTTTCAGGTTTTAAGGGGAAACATTTCCACCTGTAGATGCTGAATATGAGAGTTTTTTATTTATAGGAATGTTTTGGTTTGGTTTGAGTTTTTTTATTAACTAAAAGAAGTATTTTTGTTTGCTGTTTTCCATCTAGTCCAAATGTTATTAGGTAATTATATAACAGTATAGACACTTTCTCACTCAACACTCTTCTTTACAGAGCTGGAAGTTGCATTGCCATATAAGAGCCCAATAGATGACTATATATTACACAGACAGACATACACACATACACTGACAGTCATATCTCCCGAGCACTCAGTTTAACTCCAGTGTCCTTCCCATGCTGGGAAACACAAGACGTTCCCCAAGACGCATCATGTATTCCTACGCTCCCACTCTCCCCTTCCATGTATTCCCTTTCTTTTGGCAGGTCCAGGGTACCAGGTGTTTCTCACCCAGGAGGGCCGGGTGGGAACTCTGGGGCAGTCAGGAAAGGAAAACCTTCAGGATTAAGTAAGCGTGTCCAACGGCAGCAGCTTCCCACAACAGACAGCCTTTTCCTTTCCCTCCCACTTCCCTCCGTTCTCATCCTCGCACCCTGGGGGGCCGCTTTGAATCACAGCCAGATCCTGACTCTGCCCATGGTCTCCATCTGAAGGAAGTCAGACAAGACTTGTCTCTAAAAGCAAATGTACTTTACTTCTCTTGGAATATAAACCCAAAGGCCCTGGGACTTCACCTTCTCGAAGCTCTATACATTACGACTCTCCTCCCTCCAGGGCCAGACTGCTGTTTCTCTTCCAATTCACTAGGTAGCAAAGGTTTTCACTATGTTATCAAATACCACTTTTGTGAACCAGAACAAAATACACCACTTGGTTTCTTTTAAAGAGGTGTTATCATGACCCAGGGCTGGAAACACTTCATGCATGTGTTTGTACGAAGCAGTCCATCACAAACTTCAAAAGACTATCCCCCACAAAACTATGTACCTAAAACCAGACAAGTCTTCACAGTAGTGTTATCTTTAAAGCCAAAGTAGCAGCTCTGCTAGTTACTGTTCTGGTTCAGGCCCGAAGGACACAAAATGAAGTTTCCGACCTTTTCAGCAGCTCTTTTGACACGACAAACAAATGTGGAAGGTGGGTCATTCAGTATCCCTGTTGTCTGGAAAAGTTCAGTGTCTGCTTAAAGCGAGAGGGAAAACCTAAGCAAATCTAAGAGCTGTACATTACGGTGAGGTTCACCCTTTGTAATTACTTCTGTACTCTTTCTTGCTCCTATTTCTTTCTTTCTGTTTATACAGAGAAAAAACTTCCATAAGTATCTTTAGAGAATCCGCCCTAGTGCTTGCTCTTAATTAGCTTAATTATCAAACATCCCCAAAGGCAAAATTTTCATACAGCTAAAGTACAACTTAAAGGTCCGACATGTCGATTTCATATAGGCAAAGTCCTTTTTTTCTGTCTGGATAAAACTGTGGGGAAGGGAAAGGAGATTTGTCCAAGAAAACCTAGAAGTGTGATGGCTTTGTAGATAATTCTTATTGAATTAAAACAAACTAAAACAATTTACTGCCTATCTGACTTGCTAGTGCTTTCTGAGAGTGAAGTTGAGACAGCACTTGACAACCTTTTACAATTATTGTATTTAAATCAGCACATTTCTAGCACACAGTATATGCAGTAGAATAAAAAAGGGGCTTAAATACAACGTTTCTGCTATGAATAACTCAGGAACGTAAGATCAGATGACCAGTAACTGAATTGGGATCTAATAAAAGGGGAATCGCAGTAAAGTAGGTTGTTTTCTTTCACTCAGTATCACAGAAAGGGAGTTCTTCATTCACCAAGACAGCACATCAATGAACTTAAATCCTAGGTTGGAGAAGACCATTGTTATGAACACAAAGATAAAGACCTCCCGCACTGAACAAAGTACCCAACATTTTGACATATTAAGCCTTCACAGTCCTAATATTTTTCCTGAAAGAAAATCTCTCCTTTTTACAATTTTTTCCATCATTGCATTATCAAAATCAGCATGCAAGCATATAATGTCTGTGGTTTTAAACAAAAGCGCACATCTCCAGTACACAAGGCTGTCACTATTCCTATTTCAGGCTTAAACAACCCTATGTGAAATAACTTTCTGTGCTGACACAGCCAGTAGTTGTTTAAGGTCTTGTGTCCTTTTTCTGGTGGAACAATGATAAATCATCAGTTAGCTCACGCCTTTCTGCCTGATCACTTCCCAAAGCTAAGAATGCGTGGAATTGCTTTCCCCCAAAACACCCAACAATGCCAAGAATGTGCTCCTGCCCAAAGGTTTATAAAAGCAGGACAGAAAGTAAAAAAAGATCTTGAACATCTTGACTTGAAGACAATGAGCTGTGACCAAAGGGGACAGCTACACTGCCCCAATGCGCCACAGCTAAGAGATTGATACGCAGCCCTAACTATTATAACACGTGCCATTTATGGTCACTTTAGCTCTTAAATACCTATCTCCACATGCAATAGAGAAAGTTCATAAATCTCCATAGTAAACACTTTTCTGTTAATCTGCTAATCGATCCTAGAAACCTTCACACCTCTGAGAAATCCCACTGCTAGGCCTAAACTGTGAGGAGCTATGGCCCATCCCAACGGAATCAACTCAGGTCAACCCTTCTAAGAGTTACTTCTCAGAGAAACAGACTGCAACGACAACTGTCTTTATCTAAAAAGACAAATCTGATGAACTAAGGCTTGTATGATCAAGCTCTTATTCGAGGTGGCATAAACCAAGCTCTTTTACTGCAGCATTCACCAAAGCAGTAAGCATGGCTGACACCAGGATGAGACGTCAAGCAGTGTTTTCCCTCCAAGCAGCTCCCACCAACACCTCAGGAGCAACGGGCACCTACCTGACGAGCTGCCGCGAGCAGGCCCAGTGCCATCCATCTGCCAGAGAGACGTGCTCTGCCAAAACTTTCATAGTTTTCACTCATCATCTTCAGGTGAAAACACTTACTCATCAAAATAGCAAAATACAATTAATGAAAGATATCTCTATTAATAATTGAAAGCGGTACGTGTCACATCATTAAAGTCTTTACATAACTTCCTGTACCATGTTGCTCAAATAACCTGTTTTAAAAGGGAATTTATTTCTCTGTTTACTTTCAGTTGAGAGGGATTCCTGCTTTTTTTTTCAGAATCATAGAATGGTTTGGGTTGGAAGGGACCTTAAAGATCATCTAGTTCCAACCCCCCTGCCATGGGCAGGGACACCTTCCACTAGACCAGGTTGCTCATGACCATTATATAGGAAAGGATGTCACTGTTCCTGTCTTAAGTTGAAATATGTTTGGTGTGTCATTTATTATTTAAATTGCCTAATTGTTGCATACAAATCCAACCACATCTGCAATTCAGGCAGTAAGTCATCTGAACAGATGTTGTATGGTTAATTATGAGTACATTTTTTCTCTGCATTTCTCTGAAGGCCAAGGTAAGACCCTGATAAAAACGCTATCCAAAAAGGCATATCATCTACAGGCATTTATGGTCTACAGTGCTGCAGATAACTATTTCCCAAGATAAAGTCAGAGAAGTTAAACAAAATTAATGGGCTGGTATTTACAAATAAACAGACCATAGATTACGCATTTCCCTCATCGCACAAATTTTTCAGACAATGAACAAAATGATACACTGCGTAACCCTCACAATTTGTGACTTGGGAAGCAAAGGCAACTCTAAAGCTGGACCGCTAATGGCTGTCCCTGCTCTTCATGCGCTCATGTCCTGCCGGAGCATTTCCAGACACCCTCTCTTCATCATGGCACATGCTACAACGCTAAATACAGTACAGTCAAGTGGAGAAGACAAGACAGGCAACCTAACTTGTCTGTAAACCTGAAAGGACTCAGTGAGGATAGGAGGCAGATCCTGATTCCTCATCCTATGAAACCAACTCTTTAACTATTAGAAGATAAATTGTTAAATGATGTTGGCTAATGCTGCTGCTCTAAATCTTTTCAGTGCACCAAATGTATTCCATTAACAGAAACAAACCACACATAATTTGCAGGGTTTTTTTAAGGAGAGAGCACTCATCCCTCCCAGGCCAAAACCTCCACCCTATAATCCCCGTTTGTCTTGTCTCTCCCAGGTTTGCTTTCTGTGGCCCTCCTGACCAGAGGCCAAAGCAACTGCTGCACCACACCTACACCCAGCATGCCCAGCAGCTCTCCTGGTCAGAGCTAGTCTAGGTCTGTGTGAGCATACACCAAGACATTCTCCTTTCCTGGCTTCCAGCTTAAAAATCATCTTCTGAGAAGATGCACCTAAAGAATCAGAAGAGAGATTAGCTGAGAATTCAGCTTGACAGCTTTTATAGCAACAAACGATAAAGAAATTTACAGGGCAGCAAAACATCTTTCAAACAAAACCACTGAGACACGCAGTGAAGAACAACAGAAAAAACCACGAGAGCAACGAGTGGATTTATCTTTACCTCTGCCTGATGAGAACAAACTCTATGGCATGTAACTCCCTCCTCGGAGCTACCTGCAAACACAACGCACCAAGATACGTTTTGTCATCAGAGACTCTTGCTGCTCCCCTGAAGGAAAATCTGATGAAAGGCGATTAGTGTGTTGTATGTAAATAGACTTGAGAGGAGAATTTTTCTAATAAAGCATATACTGATTAATGCCCAGTTAAGATCCCCAATAGACTGTTGCTCTCCCTCATCAGAGGGCATACTCTGCTCTTATATTACAAATCTCTCCAGATCTTAACACGCTAAAATATGGCACACAACAGACACTATTTACAGTAAAGGATTAGGTTAGTTAATTCATCAGTGTTAATTTAGAGGCATTTACTTATCAAAGTAGTTGAACACTTAGTCCGTAGGCTTACCATGAGAATACGACCAACAGCAGAGTTGTTTAACTGGTCCCTCAGAGCTCAGCAAACTGATCTTTATCTTGCTCTCCGCCAAGTCAAAGGAAAAATTCCCATCCCCTGGAACAGTGCAGGCTCCAGCCCGTACTGCACTTCTTCCAGAGCTGTGGCCAGCTTTCCCCATCGCATCTTTACAAGGAATTCCCAATGCTCAATGAATACTCTTGGCTTTTAGACAGAAAACAGCTTTATCTAGTTTTGCTAAACTTGGGGTATTAGACTGTGGAAAGGTCAATATTTTATTTTACAGTAATGAGAATCTTGCACCAGGTAATTAAATCACATGCTTACTCATGGTGTGCAGTTAACAGACCGCTGGTAATTGCCATATGCCTGCTCCTGGAACAAAGTGTTGCTTAATGCAAACATGGCAGAATTAGGCCCTAGGACTCTATTAAAACGCAGCACAACTGCCCGAGTACAGCTTTTTCATAAGACCACGTGGTTTTAGAATGAAATTGCAGCACATTGGGAAACCTTGTATTAAAACTATTAAATGTCTGCTCATTACGTGGTTTCTTTTGTTCACCCAAGCTCTTCATCTCACGCAGGTCACTGTCTTTCCTACAAGGGATCACAACAGCAGTAATACCCAGGCAGAGATAATGATGCCAAATCCTCTTGGTTTCTTGAGCGTTTAAGTCAGACCCTTAACATTAGCTTAACACTGTTTTTCCCCCCACACTTTTTTTTAATTTAGTCTATGATGCTCAGAGTGATCTAAAGGATTAGGATGTTTGAGTCCCATTAGCTCTAACAGCAGTACTTCAAATTGTCAGAGAAGCTTTACAGCCAGGGTCAACCCAACCCACGCTGTACGTGGAGAGGGCTCCCGGCAGCAAAGCACCACAAATGCTCCAGCAGTGGCCCGAGTTGCTAGCTGCCACCCAGTCTGTCATGCTTGAACCTGGTGAAGTCTCTGACCTTGCTCAACAGCGCCTGTTGTGAGGGGACATACGCTTGTAGTGAACCCACATAAATCACGTAATTCTACAGATTTCCGTGACGAGACATGTCAGCTGGGCTGGGGTAAAGCGAGTGTGATGAGCAATGTCTCACCCATACAAATCCAGACTTAATGAATCTAGAAACTGACTCTAAAGACACTTCAGATGGTATCAATAAAGGAGAAAGAAGAAAGGCCTAGGGCGCTTCCATGCTAATGTAAGAATATTAGCTCTCCCTGCGTGCAGCCTGAGAGAATTCATTTACAAAAGTATTCAAATGTTTATGATATTTTTTTCCAACACCATGTATTCAAAAAATCAGGAGGCTAAACCTCAAAAAGAACCAAGGAGTTTTATCCAAATAAAAATAAATATTGGTATCTTACTATTTGTGCAATAAAATTAAGCCACTAAATCACACGGGGGGCTGGGGGCTCCTGAAGCTTCTCTAGAAAAACACATTTCTTAAAATGGGAAACAGATTCCTGTGAAATAGCAGAGCTCCAGGTGTCAGGGCATTAAGAAAACCAGGGAGTATGCTTGCTTGGAAGACTCTCACGCCAGAATAAAACTGGTAATGTTGTCTCCAGTACTCTCCTCCGGCTAAGGAACCTGTTTTGCCATTCTGGCCATGCCATGACTGCTCAGGGGGCAAAGAGCAGCTCCAAGGGAGGAGTGCAAGAGGCACCTGTGGCCCTTTGAGGCTGGACAGTGATTTGTGCCAATGCAAATCTCCTGGAAACCCGAGCATCAATTTTACCAAGAAAGGACAAGAAAACGCAAACTAGCAGTCTGCAGTTACCAAACTTATTTTATAATATGAAATGACCATACGCAGAAGGAAAGCAACCTTTTTAATTATTAGCAATTTTGACCTATTTAAAAAAAGGAAAAAGGAGTTGCTGAAAGGCCAGTAATTCATACACTTCATTAATTTGCTGGCTCTGTGAAATCCAACAGACTAACTCAGCAAGTCAGAAGTTCTTGTGCATGAGTCAAGATTTGATTCACAAACTGATTTTTTAAGACTGTTAATGCACTCATTACATCCGCAAAGTCCTACTAAATCACTCTCTGCTCACCGTGATTTGGGCTAAATGTAAGACAATGCTCATGTCTTCTAACAACACTATAGTTCCTGTCATTGACTTGATGGAATTTTAAACTTTTTATAAGAGAAATATATATATATATATACATTCATGAATATACACATAAGTGATTTATTCAGAAAAATACACAGAGGAAATGCAAACCTGTACACTACTTAGAACTGGGACAACTGCATGCCATGGAAAACAGACTGACCTAAAGCTACGGGGACACAACATAACACTCTCCTGTGAGCTACAGCTGCAGTCCTTTGTCTTCCATTTTTGGGTACACACTAGGATCCTTCTCCTGGACTGCCATCATATCCGATGGGAAAAAGTCCCATGAGGGTACATCAGGAACTCAGTTAGCAAGAGCTGTTAGCACTGGCAGTATCAGCAGAAAAACAGAAGGAAGTTTAGGATCTGAATTCATGGGAGGGAAGTCCTTGTTTTATTTAACTACAGTTAACTAGTGAGTGTCACCTACCCTGAGGGAATTCACAGTCAAGGTAAGGCGCCCATATGTTCTGTAAGGTCAACTCATGGGGCTCAGGTAAGAAAACTCTACTGACCTCAGCAAATCTGCAAGACGATTACAGAAGCCTCTCATCTTGATCCTGTGCCTTGAGTAACTCAAGTGAATTGTTTAAGCCAAGTCAGAAAACACAACATACCTTCCATAGTGACAACAAGCCCAAGAAGTGTTTTGGGCAGAGAAACTATGCTTGACATTGCACATGATCTGGAGAAAAAAATTCAGAACTCATCCACTAAAAAAGGACATTGCATCAGTTCTGAAGCACAGGTGCCATACATAGATGGAAAAGATCCACCCCAGGTGGGTCAGACCTGGCTCCTGGTTGCCCTCTCTTCCCACCACCCCTGAACAGTATCTGAGAAGAGAAGCACTAGTAACAGCTGTCAGTCACAGATTATTCAAATTATGCTCAACCCAAGGAAGTTGCATTCCAAAAAAAGAGAAACCCCACCCCAACAGGGAAAGGAGAACTGGTATTTTAGAGCAGCTCTGCCTGAAGCACAGCTCCGGGCATCCCACTCAACATCCATTCTGCAACCAAAGCGACTGCCACCCCCCCCACACACCCCATTTCCCACCCGTGCAGTGAAGGGCTCACCCTCTCCTTGATACATCTCCGGATTAGCAGGCATATTCCGTCAATGCACCTTCCTGAAAAGTGATTGTACCCCAAGGACGGATTGTGTCTATTATGTTTGCTTGCTTTCTATTCCATATGGCTGCCACTGGAAATGTCACTTGGGGTGCAAGTGCCAAGAGCAAACCACACCTCTGATCTGCCCAACAACCTATGGGGCGGGTATAAAATAAAACTAAGAAAACAGAAGAACTCATTGATTCCCTCAAGCGATCACACATTAAAAAAAACCTCACCTATATAAACAAATAAAATTAGCAGGACCTCAAATACTTTTCCACCAGTAAACCACAGTGCAGAACAGAACCTGGAAATGTCCTCAACAACAGCCAGTGGGACAATTTGGCCTTTTTAAAATAAAAAATACAGTCTGAAGATAAAAAGCTTGACATGGAAAAGTCTGAGTTCTTCCTACCCTAACAACCTTTGTGGGAGAGACCGGTTCCCAAACCCTTCAAAATGAAACCGTGAATTTTCTGCTTTTGAGTACTCCCACAGTATCCGTGTCATTGTTACTCAGAACTGTAGCTGGTTAAGGGCTGTCTAAATGCACTGCCTTGGCCAAGAGAAAAGTCAAAGACAGCCCCAGCCCCAAGGTGTTTACGTTTCAGATCCTTAATGAAGCTGCCAGACGGCCCAAAAAAGACTGACAGATGTTCCTGGTGGCGTTGCAAGAATGGTTAATCTGACAGGGAGACAAATACACAAGACACGGGAACCTAATGGCATCACCGTACAAGCGACCTCAGCATTTTAGGTATGCAAATCGCTGCGAGTGTACAGCTTTTACCGAAATAAGTATTCTAATAAGAATAGATATCAACAGAGGAAAGCGATACAAAATCCCCAGGCGGGCAAAATCCGTATGAAAAGAGGACAAACAACAGTGTCTAGACTGCTTCACTAAAAAGTCTGTCCTCTTAGAAATTAACTGAAAATGGCAAAAATCAGTTTGTTATAATAAACTCCAGCACCCTGTGGGAAAGGAAGTCAAACTGTTGACCTGGTCTTGCAAACCTCTTCCTACCAAGGCAGTCAGAGTGAAATTAATGAAATTGCTCAGGAGAGGACAGCGCACCCAGGGAAGAAATTGCAGTGTCGGTGCCCGGAGAGATGCTTATGAGGGATAGACAGGATTTTTAGACTTGGAAATTATTATAATGAGCTTCTGTGTCTCTGTGCTCTACAGTGAACTGACGTGTTTATACCTGGAAACTGTTTTACCACTTGCAGCCAAATTACATATATTCTACTATCGTAGGCAGAAACAGCAGAGGCCATCACTGCTAGCCTCACTGGATCATGCCAAATATCCCTGAAAATTTATTCTCATTAGCAGTGTCCTAAACTGTCAGTTGCAATGGTCTCTCTGCCAACAGTTTCTCAAAGCAATTTATTCTGGGAGTCAGCACTGGAGAGTCCGCTTTCTGCCATGATGTATGATGGCACGACTAATAAGCCATTGGTATCTACATGGGAGCTCTATCAAAAAATGAAATTAAATTAGTATTTACCTCTCACAGCAGAAGGACCGCTCAAATGTAATTCAGCAAATGTAAACAGTTTCAAGATACTTTTATACACAGATAAAAGGTTTTTCATCGGACAAATTTCCTCTAATGCAGACAAAACAACTAACGTAAGAGTGTTATTTCTTAATATCTACTATTTTAATTCTGATGACAAAACATTTTGATATTTTGGGTGCTCTTTCAATTAAACCAATGAGTAATTTTTCTAATTTATAATTTCATACACAATAGTTAACATTTGGAAGCAACTATCTTATCAAGCTCCTAGTCCAGAGCAATGTGACATTCTAGGAACCAGAAGGTACACCTAGCTAGTGTTATAATGTTTATAACGGTGTGAGTGTTGCCTTCTCGGTGTATTCGAGGGGAAGAGGCAGGGGGGTCTGCCCTGAAAAAGGTCCAGATGTTCAAAAATAACAGGAAAGGAGCAAAATATTTTTATTAAGTCAAACTCCTCACAAAAATTTCATCACTGAGTACTGCAATTCTGCACGCTCTAAGGCATCACACCCCAGACCACTCAAATCAGTCTGATATGTTTAATGCCCCAAGTAATGCCGACTGTGATGGACAGGCTGCAATCACACTTAGCAGCCCAATCCTGCTGGGAACAGGCCCATGGAGTCAAGCAGGACACCCTGTGTGACTAGGGCTCATAGGAGCTGGTGATAGTGAAGCAACAGACTGCACGGTAACGTGAGCAAATGTAAAGAGATGCATTTTATAGCTAAAGCACGTTAAGACGCACTATATGATCTAGGTAACTAAAATGTACTGCCAATGGATAGGAGACAGGTTGTTCAGGAAAAGAAAAGGCTAATGGGATTCTTGGACGCAGTAAAAAGAACCCTTTATGCCACAGAACAAGCCCTGATGAAACTGAATCTGGCCTATCTTCTCTGTTTGGGGCTGTAATCCCGCAGCGGCACACAGCCCCCGCCTGCTACACCACCCTTACTGCCTTCACCTGCACATTTGCCCTGGGACATGTCTCCTTGCAGCACCCTCAAGTTCTGCATCTGCAGCTCCCAACGTGGCGCGAGAAGAGCTTCTTCAAAACCACTATGCCTGAATTATACCCAGTTTGTGAACCTCCCACAGAAGCAAAGAAGGCACCAAGAAAAAAACCTGGATACAGGTTTAACTGCATTCACTCCCATGGTTTCGTTCCTGACACCATCCAAAATGGACTGGCTGGTCACCCCCTTCCTGGGACCAGGAGCCAACACAGCGTTCCACTGTTGTCCCTTCTCCTCCTCTTGACCCAAGGGCAGAACCTCCGCTGCCAGCAGGGAGCTGCCATCTTCCCACTGTGAAGGCTAGGGATCAGCTCAGAGCCATCACCCAGGTTTTAAACTCGGGCAGGCAATAATTTGGTGGGTGTTTTCATTAACTGCACAGGTGCTGGCGTATTTTCCATGTAAGCCCTTAAAGAATAAAGGCAGTGAAGACCTGAACTCTGAGATGTACTAGGAGTGGTTAGAAGCAAGGACCACTCCCAAAATACTAAGCAGAGCTTGGAGTGAGCATCTGAAGCGAGTTGGAGGGGGGCAGAGTCCAGGCGAGGGGGGCAATCTCACTTCTTGAGCTTCCCCTTCAGCCAGAGCAGCGCTAGGGAGCACCGGCCCCTCACCACCTTTAAACTCACACCTGGAACTAAACGTTGTAAGTAATTCAAGTAAATAACAATGCAATGTGGAATACATATGATCTAAGGATACATTTTTCCTCTGAAAACTCAGGTCATTAAAGTAATGTAGCAGTGAATGTATGGCAAAGTATGACGGTAAATGAAACAATATTATCGTGTCTCCAGTGCTCTGGCCCCGATTTCTGTCATCACAGAATCACAGAATGGTTTGGTTTGGAAGGGACCTTAAAGATCATCTAGTTCCAACCCCCCTGCCATGGGCAGGGACACCTTGCACTAGACCAGGTTGCTCAAAGCCTCGTCCAGCCTGGCCTTGAAGACATCCAGTTCCCCAACAACATATCTTTCTGCATTGGATAGGAACAAAATAAAAAAAGTCCTGACTGAGAACACCCTCCCACAGGCAGGTGACCACAACCTTTCAGGCTAAAACACATGTATTGTGAGGTCCTGGGGATCAGCCGCAGTTTTGTTGCTGTGACCTCGCGGACAAAGTCTCGAACTTCCTCTCTGGAAGTTCAGCCCCCTAGCTCAACGCGCTGACTCTGCTGGGGCCGGATGAGCGGTACCCCGGAGCAGATATGATCTGGCTACTACCGATGAAAGGCTCATTGAAATGTTCTTGCTGCAAACACAGAGGCACAAGAATTTTGAGCGACCTTATACCTCTGCAAACGACCAATGACCAAATCCCAACCAGCACGCACGACCCTTGTACCAGAACTGGAAAAAACAAATTTAACGAGACTCAGGAAACCGCCTGAAACTCAAAAACCTTCCAACATTTCCCTCATTGCGCGGCAGAGGGATTTTGCTTTGTCACAGAACAAGCCTCCACTTCATCCACCTTGTATCAGATAACCTTTTACATCCCGACTCCCGGAGTTTTGTCTTCTCCGGGAGCTGTGAAAATTCCTCCGGAGCAGTGGCTATGGTCAAAGATCGCATTTACAAGCGGAGCGCGATGCCGCCGGTAACCACAGTAACCGGGTGCCTCCCCCCTCGCCCTCCCAGAGCCCGCCGGCCCCTCCGGTTGATGAGTAACTCGGCGACAAAGGCACCCAGGGACCCCGCCAGGTCCCTAACGCCGGCCGGCCACGAACCAGGGATGATGAAAGGCTGCAGCACGAAACAAACCCCGGAGAGGGCGGATCAGGAAAGCCACCAAGCTGAAAATGCAGCTGGAGAGACACCTGTAGCTGGTGGGAGTTGCCACAATGTGACTATTAAAGCCAATTTCTCCAAATGCCTTTATTAGTCTTCCTAAAGGATTTTTGAATGAGCATTTACAGCCATTTCTCATGTGGAAAATAACATGTAAGAGGAACCTCAGCCACAAAATTCTGAATTGGATCCAGATTTTGGTCCTCTTTAACTTTGGGGCTTTCAAGAACAAAGGGCTGACAAAAAAAATTGTATTAAACATGGTTTCAACCACAGTTCACCTGTAGCAACCGCTCTGCCAAGTGTAACTCTTAAGTCTCACCATGCTGTGCTGCTTTAAAAATCTATTACCAAGCATATTTCCATTAGCCCAGGAATATTTCTTAGGTATTTAAAATCTGCTGCTTTCCAATGAAAGTAGTGACCCAGCGCCAGCTGCAGCATCCCAAAGCAAGGGAAGGCAGGCACTGGGCGAGCACGCGTGCCGAAATGACAAAACCCATCTCCTGCTGTCAAAGGTCTTGCGGGCTCCGTGACCCTCCCGTGGATTTTCCTCACCCGATGAGACCCCGCAGCCTTGCTCCTGGCTACAACCTGACACCCAGGCAAGGACGGACAGCTGGGAAACTGGGGGTCAAGCATGCATTCCCCTCCAGGCTGCCGTGGCAGCAGGGGCACACCATGTAGACAGGGCAGTGGAATGGGAACTGTAGGGTGAAAGAGTGGGGGCTGACACTCTCTCTGCATGTCTGGCAGGGGTTCCTGGTCTCTCCTGCCCTATAGCAGTTCCGAGGACCGTCTGACGGTGGTTAGAGGGCATCCTCTGAAATAGTTCATCTGGGAGGAGCCCAGTTTGCCTGCTCCCAGGCAACTGCACGATGCACATCAAAGTGGAGTAAGTGGGAACGATCAGCAGATCCGCTTCAAAAGCATGACTGGGAGCTGAACTAAAATAGTAACGGAGATGCTCCCCCTGTGAGACAGCTTTAAACCACACCGCAGCTTTTGCCCAGTTCCCCAGACACCCTGATGCAATACACAAAACAGCCCCGGTTTCTCCCTCCGATGGATTTTCCCATGCCCGCAAACCCCGAAGTCACTATTTTGGAGCTGATGAACTCTCACTCAGGGGATGAAAGTGAAGTAAATGGCTCCCAGGTCCTGCTCCTTTCAAGTCGATTGCAGAAGTCCCGTTGACTTCAGAGAGAACAATACGAACCATAATAGGTTCTCATTAGGCCCCGTTCCCAGCGGGGCTTTGGGTACTTCCAGAAATAACAAGATCTTCCCAAAGGTCTCTTTCTTTGTCTCTTCCTTTAATCCCAACAGGATTGGAATTTGGGGTTAATTTTGTTGCAGGGGCAGGCATTGAAATCCAGTGCCGCTCACATCAACACCTCTCATTCTGCTACCGCCTCCAAATGTCTCCGGATTAGACCTTTCTTGTTGGGCAGCCAGGTAAAAAAACTGGGTTTCCAACAGATGGCTCTGGGCTAGCCACGAGTTTAGTTTTCATCTCATTAATATTCCTTGCGTGTGCATGTGTAATGGAAGAACTGAAAGCAAGTGTATGGAATAAGGCACATCCAGGGACTCTGAGCACTGAAAGTTGGAAGCACCAGGAGACGGCTACAACCTCACCCCATCCCCTACGCCTATTACATTGCTAGATTATCTTCCAATCTTTTCCCAGATTATCCAGTATATATTTCATTTTCCTTTATAGTGAAGGCTCTATCCTAGAAACATGTGCTTCCTCACCGTATTTTGGTAAACAGAAATACAACACAGATATAACACCAATTCAAATGAAGAATTGCATCTATATATAAAAAACATACTGATTAAATGCTATACTTTTAGATTTAGGGTAAAAATAATCTGTTCATATTCTCAATTCTCTTTTTTTATCCACACACTGTTCTGTCCAGACACAAACACACTCTCATACGTGTAGATCTGCTTGCTCGAGAGAAAACAGTGAAGTCCCGACCTTTTTTAGGTCTTTTCAGGCAAAAGACTGAACATCGACAAGGACAGATATCCCAGGCTGTGCTTTTCAAGCCTGCTCAGAGACGGTCATTCAGGGCTCAGTTTGAGTGCCTTCCTCGAATCATTCCCTATTATGCTAGGGAACCACGCTGTGATCCTGGTTTAGACCTAAAAAACCCGGGAGCCTTGCAATAGCAAGAAATTGGAACTTAATTCCCATTCAGCCATTTCTTGTAGAAAGTAATTAAAATAAGCATTGATACACAAACAGCACTCCAGAGTCCTATTGTTTTACAAGTGACAGAAATCTGCATTTGGACAATGAAATAGGCTCTTCAATTTAAAGGGTCCCTTACTTAAAAAAGGGACTACAAAGGTGCATCTTGCAGCCCACTTTTCCTGAGGAATGTCTATGAGGAGGTTTCAATCACTATGACAACCTCTTTTTAATGCCAATGCTTTTCTAGCCCAGACAACTCTTTCCTGAGAAAGGGCATGTTGCAAGGCTCTGCCAAAACTGTGGTTAAAAGCCTTACTGACAAGAAGATAATCTATGAGGTTACCATTTTGGCAAACATCAGCTTTCGAAAAGAACCAGGAATTTTGCATTATTGCTGGCCAAAAGGTTGCTGCTGTAAAGGGAAAAAACCAATAGAGAGAATAAGAAAAAAAACCCCAAAACTCAACCAAACACCAATCTGCCATAAGCATCATTTGTGTAAAACACGGGGGTTCTGGGATCTAATGGTTTTGGTACCTTGGGAGTTTGCAAACCTATAAAGATGCTTTGGATAGGGACAGATA
This sequence comes from Eurypyga helias, assembly GCF_000690775.1. Taxonomy (NCBI): domain Eukaryota; kingdom Metazoa; phylum Chordata; class Aves; order Eurypygiformes; family Eurypygidae; genus Eurypyga; species Eurypyga helias. The sequence continues at coordinate 26,604 of NW_010247486.1, read as the reverse complement.
AGGAGAACGTGAGGTACTTGCTCCAAATCTACATTTTATTGCAATCCACAATAAAGGACCCTTCAACATCTGTCAGTCTTTATCAAAGTCTCTACGTCTCCATCAACAAAGTCAAATGCAACCACTTCTCACAACTCATATTTACAGAGCATTTCTTGTATTACATTGCCATCTCTCTCTAGAATAAGCAAATAAAGGGTTTCCCTTCCATCAGCGATTTGATGTTATTCCATCAGAATTACCTCATGGGGAACACGATAAAAGAGACTCTTCAATATTCACAGTGCGGTTCCAACCCGATGTCAATTCAGAGGCACATCAGCGCAGCCCCCTACGGGCTT
>NW_010247486.1:21255-26249 GCF_000690775.1 Eurypyga helias | reverse complement strand
CCATGTAGCCATCCGCTTTTCCCCGTCAGTGAGGATTTCTACCCAGCCACGTTCCAGCGAGCTCATTTTCTGCTCTGATTTCTGACCTGTTACTGCTTTCACAGGGAAATAAATTAACGCAGGTTACGTAGCCCAGCTAAAACAGCTCATGGTAAAGCAGTGGCAGATGCTGGAGCACAAAATGAGGATTTTGGAGCCTCACCCTGCACAAACGGTCTCGCTACCCAGAGCTCGCAGCCAGCCTGCTTGCAGGGGCGGCAGATCAGCATGGGGAGAAACAGGCAGAGAGGGGTTTTGCAATCATAGCTAGCACAAAAGCCCTAGCAGCTGTTGCTATTGAATCTGAGGGATGGAAAGGCTATATACACACACTCAAACCACCACCCGCGTTGGCGGCCCTAACAACATCCTGCGAGAATTGTTCGTTTTACCGCAGCAGTTTTCCTCATGCGTGTGGGTACGAACGCAAACGGAGAGGGTTTCAGTGTCGCACAACAGCAATACAGTGGTATAAAATGCACGGTGGTTAAAAGAAAGGAGGTAATTTTATGTAAGACGTGCCTGAGTAGAATAAACTCCTGCAGGGTAGCCTTTGACTTGCTAAGAGAACGACTACTGTACTGAGCTTTCTCCTCCAGAAGCAGCCTGTGTGTTATAAGAAAAGAGATGTTACAATAAATCCCACAATAAAGGGGTAGGGGAAACAACTTTGGTTCCGAAAGAATCCACATAAACCTGCATATCCATGTCTGTGATTCTAACTGGATCTGTTGCTTCAGAGCAACTGAAAAGGTCAAACTAACACAAGAACTTGTCTCATGCTGCTGCCACTATCTACTGGTTAAAATATTGGAAAACTAGTGGATCTTTCAATATTTTGACCTCAAAAATCGTTGCAGTGTTAATACTGGGCTATGGTCACATACAGACACACAGTAAACATGAAAAATGTTGCAATATGAGGATATTTATAGACCTATCTAAACCACCAAGTAACTGGTAATGCTTGCGTCTCTGCCATGCTATCATCACAGAAAAAGAAACTAAGCTCTCAAGTCTTCAGCCAAGGGTCTGAGGAACTCATCTACAAAAATTTATGAATGCCTATACTTTTGGCTAATGAAAATAAGCTTTGTCAGAAAAAATACACCAGTAAAGGGACTGGCAGCCAGATCCCACTTCAAGGCAGAACACTCAGTTCAGGCCCTGTGCCCACAGCCCCCCAGGCCGAGCAAAAAGGACCTCCAGTGAGGATCTCTGGAGCGGGCAGGGCATGCCGACGGGGCAGGACTGGCAATGCTGCTCTCTGCTGAATTATGAGAGCGACAAATTCCTTTCCTGAAATGCAGCCTCTTGCTCCGAGGGCAGCAGAGCTATGTGAGCATACATTTAGCCCTGGGCTATCTATAGCTTCGGTACATAGATGACATTGTCTCGCAGCTAAGACAAAGGCTGGTTCTTGTCTGGTCCTCCAGGACAGATGCTGGGAGAGTGTTCAAGCTGGGAGTAGCTTGAACGGTGACAAACTCATGTATCCATCAAAGTCAATGGAGGCACAGGTGCAGAATGTCAGGCACAGCCCCACCAATCTGCTGACAGTGATGGAAGAAAATCAGCCCAGAAGGCAACACCTCCCGAGCTAAAAGATACAGGTCAGTCCATCTAGAAAAGCGGCGAAAAGGCAAGAGACAACGACAAAATTCACAAATTTCACTGTCATAGTGCCATCAATGAGGTTATTTCAACAAAATGTGTTTGTGTTTGGAGACTCGTGCCAGGACACTCTACCCATACAGCACCAAGCTCTATGGGCAACAAGGGTGTGCAGCTCACCAGCTACTCCTCTTGGCATCCTCCAGGAACATGTGGGAAACCTGTGGTCACACACTCAGGGCAGCCGCTGGCAACATATGGCTTTGGTAGATGCGACCAGTTGGGGAACTGACGGAGTCCCCTCCAGTCCCCACTGCCTTGCCCTGCAACCAGCCTCCTGCAGGGAACACTTAGATGTTTCCCATCACAAGATACAACAGGTTTCAACATCCTCCACTTTGGAGGGTGATCTTGACCTCTCCAGGAGCTGACAGTGAAGGACAGTCGCTGGTTCTGCTGATATCACCGCTTCCTCTGTCTCCAGGGGTTTGGCAACCCAGACAAGTTCCTCCTGAAACGATCTCCAGATGTCGCAGATACTGGCACCAAGGACCTATTCCCCAGACCTCAGCCACACAAAGGGCCTTGCAGATGTCTCCATTACAGCTTTGCATTGCTTCAGAAAAGATGCAGAGCCTCATCCGGACAGTCCAGAGTACTGCTCTATTTCAATGATGTATCAACCTGCCAGTGCTCAGCATCAGCAGAGATGTCCCCTGTCCACCTCCTCAGCATCGATGACTCAGATGCCAGCCATGTGGAGGGGTCAGCCAGCAGTATTTGGTCAAAACCAAGTTTTATGACTGGTAAAGATGTCCACAGACTACAGGAGCTTTGCAGTACGTTCCCATTAAAGCTGGGAAGACCCAAGTCACACCGCTGCCAGGTTCTCCCCTGGAGGGACTCAGTTTTAATACCCAGACACTGATGTAGGCTAAGGTAGCTAGGCTGTAATTCTGAAGCACAGAGCTAGCACTGCCTGGTTTAAACAAAATAGGCTCTCTTTGTGAGTCCTGCCCGAGGTGGTCAGCGTGTAACAAAAGACCACTGACAGTCCCTTGGCACGATCTCAAGCAATGTGAACTTTCCACAGCTTTTGCAATAACACAGTTCACTTAAAGCTCACGCAGGCAGGAACTTTCCAGTAATCCTCATGTTAGCTCTTACACTGGGTTAATAATTCCCTGCTCAATCAGCTGTGACTGAGACACCTCCAGTAAGATTCCACTTAAGTCTCACCTACTAGAAGTAGAATCAAAAACATATATGGAAAACTTAAAAAGGCAAATGCTTTATCATACTTGTGTGCAAGGCAAAGCAGAGTTGATGGCTTTTTCCATTTTATTATAGTGATTTATAATCCAAAACTGCACCAAGCCCAAGACCCTACACTCTACAAACATAATCACAAGAAAAACAGCAAACACTTTCCTTTTGATGTCCTTTGAACAACGTTGCTGAAGATTTTCTGGATTTTGTTTTTTGTCTTTCATTTAAACCAGTAAATAGAGTCAAATTTAAACCTAGCACCTAAAAACAATATGCATCCACCTTGCCTTAAGGCAAATTCTGAGCTCCAATTTTGGGTAACGTAAAGCTGTTCTCTGCTGGGCTGGTGACAGAGTCCCCATGCTCTTTCTTCCCCTGCATCATGAGGCTCCCAAAGCCCTGAACTCCTTTGGTCTTTTTCTGAAGCCTACAGAAATCTTCCTTTCTGAACTGATTTTGGCTTAGTAAAGAAATTCAGTGTGCTCTGATTTTAGTGGAAACAGCTCTTGTAAAAAAAAAAAAAAAAATCTGGCCACTTACACTCACCTCAGTCTTTCTATCACAATAGGCTCCGCAAGGGGTCTAAGAAACCAGGCAGCCCCACCTGTCCCACCTCAAAACAAAACATTGATCAGGAAGGCAGCATTAATTGTTAAATACAGGGATTTTCCTTAGTGATTCAAAGGCAATTCATACAGCAATTAAAGTATCAGGTTCAGATGTACTCACAATTTATGTGGTTGTAATAGCAAAAGTATCCAAACAAGTAAATAAACCAACAAACAGAGTAAAACGTTTCGATTGAGTGGAGCTCTTCCCCTAGGGGTGAGAGAGCCATGATGATCCCTGCTCCCAGGGAAGGGAGCCAGCACAGGGGTTTGGTGGCCAGGTGTGATACGCACACACTGGATAAAGGTGAGTAGAGCCTCTGAAGTCACGGCTATCTCCTGCCCTCCCCTTCCCCTGGTTTCCACAACCAGAAATTACCTGGAGATGGGCCTGAATGGAATCAAAAGTCAAATAGGGACAAACATCTTAATTTTGACAAGAAACCCAGCCCAGGTTACGGCTATCCTGTATCACCTGCAGCATGGGGAGGAGAGCAAACCCTGCTCCACAACAGCTCTCCCGCCTGCATTTGTTGGCAATCTGCGGACTAAAAGGCTGCCAACAAATACAAATAAAAATGTAAAAATACATTTGCTGCACCTGGCTCTTTATCCTCCCCTGAAATATATGACTAAGCTTTGCTCTAACATGAGTGGGGAGGCAATATAGCTACTATTTGTGTATTGAAATGGGTATTAGCTGTATCCAAAACACCCCAGTTAGAGGGATGAGCAAAGAGAATAACAAAAAACTAGATGGGGCACCCCGCTGCTTTTCAGACAGCTGCTGCCATCCAGGAAGGTGTTTCTATGGCCAAAACTTTGCCAGTTTTGTTTACATCATACTTCAAAACTCCTTTGCACAGTTTTTAAACTTTGCAGAAAAAAAAATAAGCTCAAAGCATCTGAAAACATTGCAGACAGTTACCACCTCTGTAATTTGCCCTTTCCCTGGAAATGGTTTGGGCATAAATGCACCCATATACAGTGGGATGCTTTCATTTACACCCTCCCGGGCAAGTCAGGCACATCTGGAGAAACCACCTTCACCTTACGTTACAAGACCAGGAGCACTCCTCGGAGGATGGGAAGACAGATGGCTAAGGAGAGGCAAGAAAAGGAAATACAAAATCACAAGAAGGGGAATGAAGAACAGATAATCCCTGTTCTTCAGAATATAAAAACTAAAGGTCACCAAATGAAATGTTCAGGTATATGTTTTAACAGGAAACAATTTCTGTAAGTGTGTGCATCTCTATGGTGGGGACTGTGAGCAAGCACTGGGGAAGGCAGAAACCTCACAGAGGGATTAAACAAATTGAGACATGAGGGGGCCATGGATTGTGGCACTGACTTGCCCCATGGTAAGTGAACACCACGATCCAGGGGAAGCCTGTAGCCCCAAAAGCTCTTGAACATCTGCCTGCTGGGATCTGTGACAGTGCAAGAAGGGAAGAACCAGTC
>NW_010247486.1:17295-21238 GCF_000690775.1 Eurypyga helias | reverse complement strand
TAATATTTCTTACTAGGCAGAGCTAGAGCTAGCTTAGACATCCCTTTGGCCTCACATAATTTAGCAGGTCTGAGAGGCGACGCTTATGGCAGTAAATAAAACAAGGCGCCACAGACAATCACCTGCAACAGCGTCAGCACTGGAGCTGGTACAGTTTTTGGCTGGTGCAGGCAGAGCCCTGGCAGGCTGGTTCGCTTGCAGGGATGGAACCTGGCCACACTGGGATAGGACAGAGCAGAGGGAGCTATGCCGGCACTGCCAGGCTCTGCCATTTAGCCTCCGGGCCAGACAAACATCCCTGCCTTGCTTAACAAGCTTCTGTAAACATTAGCAGGGCAGGTCTTTTCTAACTTTAAATTACTTAAACATGCAAAACAGTGGTTAAAATAATCCAGACTATTTTCTGCTACCTGTACGGCAGTTGGGCTCATTGATCTCACACATCAATAAAAGGGCCACTTAGGCTAATTGGAGGGCATACTGTAATTATCTACACATGGTGCTGAATCAGGCAGCCCAGCTAAATCCCAGTCCCCCTGCAGCCTCCTAGCCCTAAACTGAGCCATGCCAGGAGATCCTCTTTCACTGTTTACCTGCATCTCCTTCAGACTCACTTCTGAAACAGAAGGAAGTCAGTGTACTTTTTTACTAACAAACACATCCAAAAAGGGTGTGTTGTACCTCACAGAAACCATAACTCACTCACAAAGCAGGATACACCCAAAAAACGTCTCCAGTGAGCACCAGCTTTTCCCAGAGGCTGGTTCTGTGCATGTGATATTCAAGACACCACTTTATGGGCGACTCTTGTCTGCAGAGACTGGTGTGAGGGAGCCATGCAGCTCCTTCCCGCCGAGCATAGGCCCCGGGCCCTCGCCACAGCTCCTGGCCGCCACACCGGCTCTGCGTCTGCAAGAGCTCCCACAGGCAGACGAACCAGGTTCTCTGCCCAGGGCTCCACTGCTGGGTCTGCTTCCAGTTCAACTCTGAAGGAGGGGTTTTTGTGCAGGAAGAAAACATCCCTGACTGGATTTCTTCTGATAAATCCCAGGGCAAGGAGAAGGGTAGTCCTGGTGTCCATGTGGCCACACTCTCCCTGTCTCAACTTGGCTTCTCCAAGTCTATTAAGATGAAGACCTGTGGCTTTACGATGCCACAAGAGAGGTGGCGATCCCAGTGTGAGGTGATTAACACAAGGACACCCAAGAAAACAGTAAGGAGGAGGATAGTGTCAAATAACAACACAGTTCAGGAGACATGAAAGCAGCTTTCCTCCTTGCGCTACACAATCCTGGCTTCAGGGAAGCAATTGCCACACTTTCTAAACCAAAATGCTGAATAATTGCAGGCCACTTGGCCCAGCACTACCTACTGTGCAAAGTTCTCTGTACAGGTTTCCACACAAATGAATAGTTTGAGCTTTTTTGGTCACCTTTGATGATGGAGACAGCAAAAATGGAACCCCAGGTGCAAGGACACAAGTTTAGTGTTGGCGGCTGCCTTGCAGTAATGAGTGTCCCTGCCCAGAGCCCTTGGGCAATGAGGTATCAGCCAAGCAAAGTCATGTTTTTCTCTGACTATGGCTGATGTGAACTTCATGGGTCTCCTCCAATGGCTCTGAAGAGCAGCAAAGCAAAGGGGGATAACAATTTCACGACCGTGACAGCCCATTTCCCAACTCTGAGCATTTTGATACACACAAACCTTCGCATGAGCCCGATTCTGATGAGTCACCCTGTTTAGTTTGACTCATCTCCTCTGCTCCTCACCAAACACAAGCCAGTACAGGCCAAATCCTACCCAGTTGATACTGTCTCATGAAAGCAACTGCTGCAAGCTGCTTTTCAGATTGTAAGGCCTTTGAGTGCACGGACGAGCACAGTGAGAGAACACATGTGGACGTATCCTGTGTACATGGTTTGTCGCCATCCATTTTTTTTCCCCACCCTCTGTCTTTTCTAAGAACGCTGATTTTCAGCCCCACAGTTCTGAGGAGACAAAGCAGGAGGAAAGAGGAAAAGAGAACAAGTGAGGACAAGGCTCAGGGTAGCTCTAAATAAGACTGGTGTCTGAAATCCCAGCAGCCCCCCTGGAGATTTCTCTTCCCTCTTCCAGCAATGTGTCCACTGTTGGGGCTGCACCCGTCTTTGCAAAGATAGCAGCTTTTGGGTGTTTTGAAATGTAGCTAGAGTTACGAGTACAATCCTCCAAAGCCAGCAAGGTTTCCTAAAGCGTGAGAGGCCAGAGACCAGCCTTTTCTATCCCTCTTCTTTGTTCACACCAGGAATTTGCAATCCAAATCCCAGCCACACCAGGGCAGGCAATGAGCCCAGCTGCTGTGAGTAAGAGGCATCTTAAAGACTCCAAGAGGCTGCTTGCCAAGGAGCCACTGGGAGACAAGGTGAACAGAGCTCAAAAAAACCGTATGTGTATTACGCCATTAAGATAGCAAATAAAAAACCTGTCCTGCAATGCAAAGGAATGTGATAGTTACCCTACAGTTGCAAAGAGTCCTTGAAATATTAACAGGGTTATCAGCATTCACTTACCAGTTACAGTAGTGCCTAGATAATTCAAAGGACTCAGCCTGAGCTCGTAAATGTATACACTTTCTCAGTGCAAAATCCTTACTACCAGAAAATTTCTTACCTTTTTTAACTAAAATTTGTTCATTTTTTTTAATTAACAAACCTAGAAAGGCAGCAATCTACAGGGAATGAAGAACTAACATTATTTAGTTTATTTTTGCATTCATTTATGACAATATTTTCTTGCACTCCGTGTGTTTCCAAGACAGGCATTTTTAAACTTGTTTACTGAATCTTCTATGGTTTTGATGTCAGCACAATGCAGCTGCATTTTGCATCACAAAATCTGTGGTAGGTGCAAGCTGTAGAACTTCTAGGAGGCAGAACTTCATACAAATAAAAGCTGGGAATTTTGTAGCCACAGAAGAGAATAGCGAGTGCTGACACACTTGCTACATGGGTTAGGTGCTGGGTATGGCTCACAGACCACTGGAAGAAATTCACCCTTGAGTTTTAGTCAATATGGTCACACAGGCCTAAGAGAGGGACAGCATAACCTTCTCATATATTAAAAGGACTTTCTAGAGACTTTCTCCCTTCCACAAAAGTATAGGCAAACATACATAATCTCCTCCAAGAAGCAGCAGCACAGAACCCACCAAGCCAAGGGCAGAGCCTAAACCCACCTAATTACTGCTGGCACCTGTCCAACCATGCCAAACTGTTTCAGCACAAGGTAATAAAATTCTACCAAGAATTAAAAAAAAAAAAAAAGCCAAACACCCAACAACGACAAAAATGAGTATTTTTCTTTAGGCTTTGGTTGAAAAGCTAATCTAAGGGCTGGCTGACAGAGTCCCTTCTCCTCTGCAGTGGCACTCATATCATTTGCACTGAACCATTTCTTCACACTAAGTCAGAACTTCCTTGTTTTCTTGGCTTTTATTGGTAGTTTGGCTTTTTATCAACTTTCATCCTGCCTTGCACCGTCTCTGATACTCATTTGAGGGTCTGAGCTGCTTCTTCATGCTAAGTCAGAAGTTTAAGTTGGGTTTTTTTTATGGCAAGTTGGCTTTTTAGTCAACTTGGTGCATGGAAACAGCCCAGAACAAGGTCATACAGGTTCTGGAAGAGCATGACTGCAACAGCCAGAAGTAAGATTGGCTCAGATTTGCTGCAACTTGCAGCCTGTGACATTTGTGAATACCGGTCTGAGCTGCTTCTTCATGCTAAGTCAGAAGTTTAAGTTGGGTTTTTTTTATGGCAAGTTGGCTTTTTAGTCAACTTGGTGCATGGAAACAGCCCAGAACAAGGTCATACAGGTTCTGGAAGAGCATGACTGCAACAGCCAGAAGTAAGATTGGCTCAGATTTGCTGCAACTTGCAGCCTGTGACATTTGTGAATACCTTCCAGC
>NW_010247486.1:0-17283 GCF_000690775.1 Eurypyga helias | reverse complement strand
ACCACATTGCCTTGTGGATTCTTTATCTTCTGTCATTAACAGCATTGCTATCTTCTTCTAAACTTGGTATCAACATACAACAACTTACGCAAGCTCAGGCAGTTCAGAGGGCTAATGCATTTTACAATTTGTTGATATGTATATTTAATCTCTGCAGCAAAAAGAGAATGGGAAATAATTTTCCCACCACCAGGTTCAATTTTCTATTCAAGGAAGCTTCTCAAGGAAGTGTGTTGTATATACATAATACTACTCATAAACTATCAGTGTTCATTAATTTATCAAGATTCATCTTAAACCCAGCGAGACTTCTTTTGGTCTCTTCACAGAGCGGTTGTTCCAGAAATGTGCTTCCCTAAAGGTTTCAAACTGCCTTCTAACATCCCATCTAAATTTATTGAGAGTCGTTTCACTTTACAGACTTTTTTCCTTTAAACTACCCTGCTCTTAACTCTGTTTTCCATAAGTACTTCAGACAGGCAGGTAGCAATCACAGCCCTCTTTGGTTTTCATTTTTCAATGCGAAAGATGCAATCTTTGACCATAAATGACACCTCCACTGAAACAAATTCTCTGCTCCCCAGCTTGTCCTCTTTACATTATAAATTAACTTTTCTTGATGGGGAACTATCAGAATAGTACAGAGATGAGATATTCGCAGTGCCTTGTACAACAGGACGTAATACCTCAGTTTCTTTAATAAACCCACCCCCTTCACAAACCCCTGCGGTGGAAGCCCCGTGCACCAGTGCGTTTTTCAGCTGGTCTGTCACTTCTGCCTTTCTGAACGAACCCAAACACCTAGACAGTGGCTGGACAAGAAAAGTAAGTCACCCAAATACTGTAATATCAGCAAATGGAATATTTTTCTATCCCAGTATTTGATAAGCACTTTAAATACTACCTAAGTAGGTGGAGGGCCCACCTCCAAAGAGAGGGCAGCATGGCCCTGGGACATCCACACCCAGGTCACAATATATTGGTTTTCTCAGGGAAGCGGCAACACTGCATCTAAACAAGTAGCAACACACGATCCAACCGAAGGAAATGCAGGAGGTGCTGAAATGCCGTCACTCGGAGGCTAATCTGTTCCAAGAGATTTCGTGACTCATAAATTATTGGAGAGAAAATGTAATGCTACGAAATGCCTAAGAACAGAAATGGAAAAGAAATTAATTAAGATGTCTAATAAGGAACAGAGGCAGCGGTGGTTTCTTAGTGTGGGATTATTAACTATTGTGCTTTCCAAAAGGGATTAAACTACCCTGAAGCTCTAATGGATCAGCATCTCATTTGCTAGAGGACCAGCTCTGAGCTGCCAGTTCGAGCACCCGCCCCTGGACCTCAGCATCTCTGCACGGTGCCAACGCTTGTCGGCCTCTCCCACTGCACCATGAGGACAGAACGGGTGTTCATCAGTGAAAAACCCATCTCCAGGATGGACCACCAGCAAATTAGCTGCTGACTGACAGGAGTGGGAAGTGTGACCTGGTCAGAAAATTAGTCAGAGCACTGCTTTTAATAATCACCATACCGTAAAAAAAAAAAAAACCACTGCAAAAAAGGAAAAGGCACTGGAAATGCAAACGCAGATGTGTGGCCATAAAATCATCAGGCTGAGCTCTCTGCTGAATACATGGAGGGATTGATTCAGTGACCCTGGGGGGAGCCGTACCTGCTGAATGAGCCAAGAATACGCCTTGCCGGGTATTAGGCAATGTCATGTAATTTGACTACAGCAGTAAGCACAAAGGCTCTACAGTGCAAGGAACAACACCGCGAGTTTCACAACTGTTGAAATCTCAGACTGATTTCTTTAAAATTCCGTTTCAGCACAGGAATAAAATGTAATTAGTCTTTTCTTATCATTAGTCATTTATGTAAGTTCATTTAAATACCAGAAAACATACAATATCCCAACTTTATGCATCACTAAATGCCATCAGTAAGTAAGCAGCAGCAAAATGCCATCCTGTATGATTAGTATGCAATGTGTAGAGTATGAGTAAAGTCGTTTACCCCATGGGACACTTTCCAGTCTGTGAAATCTTTCAAATTGGCCATCGAAGTTGTCACTTTATTTTCTCCTTAGGGCTTGAAAAGAGCAATAGGATCTTTTGACAGCTAAAGTCTAATGAAGGAGACTCAGAGCAAAATCCAAGGGAGTCACTGATACCACCTCAGAGCAGGAGAAACGGCCTCTCCTGAAGTACTTTCCCTTAGGAATAAAAGGGGATGGATGCTCAACTGCCTCTGGTGGTGTGAAGAATTCGGGTAATTTTATCTGATCATCTCAGCACCTTGGCTTCAGCGCAGCCAGACGCACACTGGCTGAGCCAAGGAGTGAATCCATCATCTCAGCTTAAGAAATCCCCAACCATTTGGCAAGGGACATATTTTAAAAGCGGATTGTACAAAAGTTTGTAAAACTAATTCATACAAAACAAACAAGTTCACTGCGTACAATATAAAAACTATCCTCGTCTCTCAGTTCCCACCTGAGTTTATTGCCATTAATCAGGCATGTCCATCAATGCTGTTCATAGTAAATAAGAATGTCTTAGTTTAAAGCTTCTTAACGCTGAACAAAGTCCCAGACACCACTATTAGCTGAGCTCTAAGAGGGCCTGTGCACGAAAGAACCAGCTGGAAAGGTGACTGCAACTTGTCACAAGGCATAGGAAAAAACCCCAAAGTCACCATTAACTCCCAAACTGGGCCAAAATCCCAGTTGATGGGTTCAGGTGTTGCTCCCATGGACTGCAAAAAAGACAAGCACCAACACTTGGTGTGCTTTGCACCCCGCAACCTGGGGCTGGCCACAGCCATCCTACGACTGTCTGTGCAGAGCAGCAAAACCTCTGTGGGACCGTCACCAACTCACGCTCCAGACGCTCTGTGCAAAAACAGGGTCAAAGAAACGCGGCTGCAAAACCTCTAGAAGCTGCACCTGACAACCAGCACTGCTGAGGTCCCAACCCCAAAATGGCCACTGGAAGTATGAGGTGGGCGATGGGATGGCTGACACCGGTTCACTGGCACTATCTCAAGGGGCATCCCTGCCCCTCGCCTTGGGCCGATGCACCCAGCTAAGAGAAAGTAACACCACAGTGGTCAGAAGAGGGTGAGGGGTGGCCAAGAAACCTGCCCTGCCCCCCCACATGCAAGGGGGAAGGCAGTGAGAAAGGATGCTGCCGTGCACACGTTGGGCAGATGCCAGCCAGCTCCCAGCGCCTGCCGGGCCAACCGTCAGCCAGGCCCACGTTGGTCCCCAGTGCCACCGTATGTATTTACCTCTCCCACAGGGCTGTTGGTCAGTTGATGCCTGGTGGTTATCATTATTTACAGCAGGCATTACAAAAGCAGCCCCTACAAGGTCTCCACTGCGCACGGCCCTGTACAAACTTGCAGCAGGCAAACTCCACTGACATGGTGTCTCACTGCAAAACAGCACACGGAGAACCGATCCAATGAAAGCACAGGGAGAAGGGAGAAGAAGATAAACAAGAAGGAAAGAAGAACACCAACATGTTTTGTGTAAGAAGTTTTCAGCATCCACCAGGTCCCGAAATGTATCCAGGCTTCCCACTTTGCATAACCAGTGCGAACCACCAGTGCCTGCTGTCAGCAGCTTGGTGAACAGACCCAAGCGTTAGACTGCCAAACTCCAAGCAGAATAAAGTTGGGTAGCCTAGTAAGCAGGACCTAAAAGTTAACCTGTGTTACCTAACATCCCAAAAACCTCACAGAAATTGGCCCACATTGCTTTAGCTTGTAACGAATCCTTTTGCAAACAGCCTGCAGAACCAACCAGAAGGCACCAGCAGGTTTCATGATCTCAAGAAACTGAAGTTAAGATGGGATTTAAACTAGCAGGCAATTATCTGCCAGATGGAGAGCTCATCATGCAAAGCACACATTGCTAAATTACACTGTGTCAATAAAAGGAGACCAACATCAGAAATACGCCCCGTGAGAAGGGAAACCGAGTCAACCGATGGGGTAGTTCAACCCACTCATTGCTGCCAAGAGGCCTTTACTGTATGTGTCAGGGCAATGTTGGCTAGTTGTAGCGTCAACGAGCACATTGCGGGAAAAGCCACAGGATCCAAGCAACAAGCGGCAACATGTTGATAATTACTAGCAAGTCTATCATCACGGCAAACTGCAGTGAGAAAGAGGATTAAACAGTAGGCGAAGATGGGTTGAACTCTGGACATTTAGCAGCGTAATTTAAGTCTGAGCCTGTGAATCCTTCCATAGCTGACCCTTTAGCCCATCTGGGCGCCACTCCACATAAAAGCAAAATACATTTACAAATAGTTAAAGTCAGAAGACAAACAAATCAGCTCTGATCAATAAGAAAGTACTCTTTGGAAAGCCCTAGGGTTCTGGTTTACCTTTGAGTTCCCAGATGGGAAGAGCAGAGTCCCTGGCTACAGCCAGAACTGACCTAGCGTGACATCACCTGAATGGTTCATGATCCAGCTTTTATTATGGCCTAAACAAAATCCAGCAGCTGAAGGTCAAAGCCAGGCTGCCCACACTACTGCTTGACTGAAGTGGAGCTGCCCACATACAGAAACGCCTCCTACCCGGCACCCTGCAAGTGTGAGCATGACCCTGTAGCTTATGGCACTTACCTGAGAGATGGGAAACATGAGGCCCACAAGGACTTTTGTACCTTATTCGGCTCCCCTTTAATGCACAGCAGAGTAAGAGTTTTGAGATGAAGGGCTGGAGCCCAGCTGCGCTCTGCCCTCGCTAAGTGCCCTGATCGCTATGCTGAGTGAAGTGCCCATGCTGCAGCAGGAAGGTATTTCAAGTACTCCCACTTTATAGGACACTTAACTGCCTAAAACAGAATACCGCTGCAGGGAGCAGGCACCTAAAAGCGAGGTGCTGTGGCTTAGTATCAAGTCCTCTCCTGCACCTAAGCTGTGGAAGGTGCCAACCGCCTCTTCCTAGCCATGCTGGGCTGTGCCTGCAGCGTCTGCTGGCTGGCAGTTACCGCTGCTAAACCAAACAATCATAGAATCACAGGATGGTTTGGGTTGGAAGGGACCTTAAAGATCATCTAGTTCCAACCCCCCTGCCACAGGCAGGGACACCTTCCACTAGACCAGGTTGCTCAAAGCCTCATCCCGCCTGGCCTTGCAGACAGCCAGGGATGGGGCATCCACAAGCAATGCACGAGTGTGGGACAGCTTTTACATGACTTAAACTAAATTCAGATAGCTAAATAAATACGTACATTTTTAAAATAAAAATAATAGGTTGGATGTTAAAGAATCTGCTTTAGAATCAGACACGGCATGAACATCACTGCGGGCACACAAGTAAATGAGGGGCTGGGATGGTTCCTGGAAAGTCTGAAAGTGCTAATGACAGAAATTCAAGCCAATGAATTCAATGACTTGCTAACATCAGTTCTGAATAAGGTCAAGGAATCTGATAAGTAGTTAGTGAAAGGAAAAGCAAACCCAACTGATTCGGCAGTTCCTTGTACCCGTGATGCGTGCTCCGATGGCATGGCAGCTACAGAGAGTCATCTTGAGTACATACGCTTCCAAACCTAACAGCCCGTTGGGATTTAACAGCAAAGACAGACTGCTAGGTGCTGGCCATCGTCTCTGTGGAACTCAGATCTGATAGTATAAACCCTGCTTTACCCCTTTTGGTGAGATCCTGATGCTTTTGCTTCTCCCTGAAGCTGGATCTAGCCCACAGACTACACAGCATGCAGGAGATGTTGTGTTGACAATGGTTGTTTACAATGGCGTCTCCTTCTCCCTCCTTCAAAAAGTGCTGAAATCTTTTGACCATATGTGTCATTTCCAAAAGTGCTGGAGACACGATGGAATGCAGCATCTATCACGCGTTCAGCAGTGGTGTTGAAAACAGATTACTTTCCTTTGTATTTGATAAGTGTAACATGTCTATGTTTATTATGTGGTCCCCTGAGGATTTATTAAAGGCTTACTGTTTTATTTGCTTTTTTGGTGCTTGTCAGGTGTAAATACTGGAATAAATACGAAGGTGGTTACAGCTTAGCAGCATCAACGACTTGTTGAAACAAAGTCCGAAAGTCTTCCCTTCTCTCCAGCAAATCCTACTTTTCTGTCCAATTGTTGTTTGGGTTTTTTTTTTGTTTTCAAGCACAAAGATCGTATTTCTGAAGTATTTTTAAATGTTATTTCTTTGTTGAATGCCAAATCCCCATAAAAGCATACTTTTCCCCCTCATTCATTCAAACTCGACAATATTTAAAGTCTCTCCTCATATTATTAATGGGAAAACATTTTCCTGTTTGCAAATTATAGCCTCCTCCATCTTTTCCATCTAGTCTGCTAAGCCTGTTACTACAGGTAGCTTGCTGTAACAGAAATAAGTACCATCATCTCTACAAAAAGAAAACAAACTCTTCTGTCCTGGCATACACATTCAGGGTGAGTTCGTCCCAATGAACTTCAGCCACCTAACAACAAGGCAATGAGCCCAAGTCAGTCATTTATGTTCCCTGTTTAATCAGTGGGGTGAGATGGGCATCTCCAGCCAGCAGCCCTCCTGCCTATCAACCAAGAAATGGCTGCAACCCACATGGCCACCTTTGAAGAGACACCTGATTTCCTGGGCAGATCATGGTAGGTGATACAAATCTGAGCTAAGCTGTACCTTTAATTACGCTGTTTCAGTCCAACAAAATCAACACACTGCAATGAAATCTCAACTAAAGTGTATGCACCTGGGTCTTACAAAAAAAAGTGTTAGGCAAACCCTTCCCAAACAAACAAGAGATCGTTCAGTGGCAGATTTAATTTTCCATGAAGGTTACATCCTGCCCCTTTTGGAAACTTGTATTATAACCACAAATAGTTCAGTATTTTTCAACACTGGAAAAAGAGATGAGGTGTGGGGAAAGATAGTAAAACTGTTCACTTATCACAGAAGCACAAAGTGGCAAAACTGAATTTAGTCAGATCTCAGATGTTCTTTCTTTCAAGTGGGCAACCACTGTGAAAAAGGCTTTGAAGAACTCAGCCCCTCATCAACTTGTTCTGTACTCCGATTTATGCAATCTTTTGGCCAAAGGATTAAAAAAAGGAGTAGGCAACAAAAATAGCCTATCATTCATAAGAGACAGCACTGCCATTCTTCTTGCCTAAATGGCAAAGTCGATGTCAAAGTAGCTGAGTATTATTTTACCTAAAAATATCATCATTCCCACAGAAACCAGGACAGAAAGACTGTAACATGGAAGATCGCCAATAAGGGCCATCAGATCTAATCTGAGTATCTTCAGCTCTTCTAACCCTCCTACATTTCTTAAGAGACTCTCCATAGGTATTTTTGGAAATACAAGTCAGTGTGCCAAAGGAAGCCAACAGAGTGGTCCAAATCCTGTAAATTAGGCAATACTGAGGTAAGCAGCTAAATTATGCTGTTATCTCAAGCACTCAGACATAGCAAGTCTGACCCCACCAACCGGCTCTCAAAATCACAAGCGCTTATAAAAGAGAGGGAGAAGGGATGGAGAGCATAGATCGTGTGTCAGACATTTGATCCTCCCTGTACTCATCTCCCATGCATGAGTGTTACAGGTAGAATTGTCTACGCTGCTGAATATTGAAAAGGTATTTGTAATACGTAGGTTTAAAGAGGTTTCTGCTTCACATTTGCTTGTTTCCTGCCCAGAAAGTAATTCTGCTCCCAACTCTTAGAGTGGTCATGTTGCCACGGTCTTCGTATCAGTCTCACCTGACTCACGGGGGATCAAGGGGCGAGAGAAACTGCAAGCTAAAGCCGTACTACGGTACAGTCATTGCTGTCTGTACCCAAAATAACCAGACAAAGAGAGCTCAGCTATACCAATGTACGCAGCAGCAACACATCTGGCTGAACTGTAAACACCATTATAGGTGTTACATGCTATCACATGCCCCTGAACCCATGAACCCCGAGCACCCAGCCAGCCAAAGCACCAGAGACAACCCATCAGCTGCAGGGGTGTCTGGCAGACCTGCAGCACACCCCGAGGAGGAGGCAGGAGACCACGGATGAGTCTCCCCAACACTTCCTTGAAGATGCTGGGAGACACCAGGGCCACGATCTGACCAGACTGGTGGAAATGTGAGGCTGCCTGGGTTCCCATCCAAGCGTCTGCTAAGGGTTCCACCAGACGAGTGGTGAGCACGCTACCTACCTTCACCCAACGTCACACCTTGAAACCCAGCATTACTTTCCTCATGGGATGTCCGAGTCAGCTCAAAGATGGGAGTCAACAACGAAAGGCAGTTTCCCCAATGTGCAAATCTAAAATTATACTCTTTATCAGCAGCCAGCCACTTCCTCAGGTAGTGCCTGGGATGTTTGAGATAATGAAGTATAAAATCCACTGCTTCACATCACCTACTTTCCCCACCACTAATTCTAGTGCAGGCTTACTATCATCCTAACATCCAAACCTAGAAAATTCCTCCTGTATTCTAAACAAAGAGGTCTTTTGTCATTACCCTTGACAACGCTTCCATGTTTATTCTGTATTTAGCAGTTTGCAGCAGGCTTCACAACCCCAGCCTAACCCAATTCTGAACTGAGAGGATACGTGTTACCAGAACAACAGAACAAAAGAGGATTCTTCCCAACCCACAAGCGCAAGTCAGAAGTAAGAGTACTTGAGTGACTTCTAAGAGGGAAGCAAATTGCGACAAGGGAATATGCCAAGGAAACCAATTCATTAATATGCCCTGAAGCTTAAAAAGTAATCAAAAAATATAAACCAATTACTAATCCAATTTAAAAACGGTTATTACAACTATCTCCCCATTTGCAAATAATCTGAAAATCGGGGGAAAAAGTTTTCCAGGCAATCCCACCATCATACTTCTCTAAATTTAATTTATATGCCTTGGGATTTGATTATCAAGTAAAGCCTAGTAGATCTTTCTCCCTCTCACATCTTCAGTTTCATTCTTCTTACACCTTCTCCTTGTTATCCTAAAGTCTCCCTCCTCTCTAGAAATCACTGAGAAAAGCACCAATATTTCAGCAATCAAAAATAAAAATTATCAGTACACTGAGCAAAGTGTGCACAGAACCAGCCAAAAACCCCTGCAACCCCAGTGAGCCATCTATCATACCTCTTCAATCAGGGCAACCCAATAGCTCGTACAGAAATCTGAACAAGAGGATGCTGCACATACAAACATGCCCTCATGGTTTTAAAAAGCATGGCTGAGTCTGGGTTCATGTAGGGCTTTGATACACAATATTTATTTAATTTTCTCCAGAAACTGATTGTGACCTCTAGTATTTTTGGTTCAGAGTTTCACTTTGTGGGATGAGGTTAGGAAGTGCCATCTGTCTATGCTTCAACCACCAAGACATACTAAGGTAGAAATATCTTGTCAAAAACCGTGTGACAAAAAATGGGAATATACAGCCTGGAAAGCACGCAGACAGAAACAGGGCGAAACAAACATTTTTAGTGACAGCTACATTACGCAGTAGCATTTACTGAAAGAAGTTGACTGACAAAGTAGCTTTTATCTGAGATAAAACATCTCGTTTACTTTCTAAAGTGTTCTGTGGTAAACATTTCTCTTTTTTTTTATAACTGGGGATAACTATTTTAGCAAAGAAACTGCTTATTTACAGTAGCTTGAACGGCAGATAACTCCCTATTTAATTTATTTCCATGCGGAAGATAAAAACTACCTCAGTAAAAAGTTATTTTGTCAGTCAGCCTTCCACTAAATATTTTCCTCTCCTAGCCATAGGCGTTTTCCTGTCTTTTGAAACAAAAATATACCACTCCTATGAAATCCAGGGATGAAGTGGAAGGAAGCACATACAAAAGCAACAAGGCAGCCATGGCTTTTTATCAGCTGGAACAAACAGATCATACAGCTGAAGAGGGCAAGTCAAGTTCCTGCAGGCTGGAGGGATTCACATCTAAAATGCATCTAGTCTATAGAATGGAATATAGAACCTATATGGACACAATAAAGGATTTAGGTAGCCACAGCAGATCCAGGAGCTACCCTAACTTTAAAATGATGGGCACTGCACTAGCTTTTCTATTGTAGGAAAATAAAGGTGAGTGTTCAAAACCACCACTACCAACCCTTACAGGTCATCCTTCACTTCAGCTCCACTTCATACCCCAAAAAACAACCCAGGCTGCCATCTCACAGCATCACACCATCTTTCTAAATGAGGTCCCTCATGGTTGCCGGCCTGGTCTTTGCAGCCTTCCAGCTGCTGCTTTCCCTTCCCTTAGTGCAGGATGCACACACAAAGTGCAAGCACCCAAAGGCCCCAGGAACATGAGTGTGCAAAACCAACCCCACCGATAAGGTCTTTTCCAACCCAGTGATTCTATGATTCTACGATACACTTTGTCCCACACAGAGGGATGGAGAGAAGCCTCCTGCTTGTCCGTTTCCATCATCTCCTAAAGGTATAACTTGCAGAGATCCCACTGCAGCCAAGTTTCCCTGGGGGGGGGAACCACGGAGAGCAGTTTGGGTGCCCCTCGCTGACCCTGACAGCAAGTCCTCAGAGGCAGATGGAAGCATCACCCCTAAAAGAACCTGTTGTCCTGCGTATCTGTCCCCCAAAACTCACGAGGCCCCAGCAGCCCCGTCCACCACACTCCCCAAAGGCAGGGCACATCCTGACGCTGCAGAGGCACCCAGCCCGCATCCTGACCGCTCACCCCACGCTCGCCCTCCATGCCCAAAGGTGCCCCAGCACTTGCAGAGATGCCTTTTCCCTCGAGTTTCTTTTTTCCTTTAATCTGAAATCTTCACAGACACGAACAATCCCCCACTGCCCTGCATCTCAGGTGCTGCCCTGGCCTTACCTTCATCAGAAGGGCTAGACCTAAGCATGGCTTCTCTTACATTTGTATGGAGAAGGCACAGAGCTGGAGATCCAGGATCATTAGCATAATGACTTTTAAATTACAATAATAATGAAGATCCTTTAACAAGCCTTGAGTAAAAATCCCAAGTTTACTGCCTCACAAACGAGCTCTATCCTAATTTGTATTTGCTGATAGTCAATAACCTCACTAAATGCC
Organism: Eurypyga helias; assembly: GCF_000690775.1. Classification (NCBI taxonomy): domain Eukaryota; kingdom Metazoa; phylum Chordata; class Aves; order Eurypygiformes; family Eurypygidae; genus Eurypyga; species Eurypyga helias. Next base: position 6,197 of record NW_010247486.1, on the reverse strand, counting down.
ATGGGAGATTAAAAGCCAAAGAAATGTAAAAGGAGATACTTGAGCTTGCCTTTCCTCAAAAATGCTTGGGTGCCTATCCCTCACTTTGGAAACCAGCCGTCCTGAGGAGCACTACCTTCTCCAAACTGCATGTTATTTCATGATTAGTTACATTTATCCGGACCACTTGAAACCTGTAGCATGCAGCCAGGTTGGTTTTGTCCACACTGGTGAGTCAGGCTGGGTTCCCAGAGGAGTTCACGCTCACATCTATTGTATCCCAGCGAGCTGTCGCTGATGATAAGTGGGACTACGTGTGGCAGCAGAGCCAAGCAGGTGCCAGCAGCGCTTGCAATGTGATACCCAGGCAAACTTGTGCAACACTTGTGCAAAGTCGAGGCTAGCACCAGCCTTCCCACCCCCAGCATGAGCGGGGACCATGGTATAATGTTTAACGTGGGCAAACGCAATGTGACTTGAGCAATGTTTAACCCATTTTGTGACCAGAAAAATCCCAATTTGATGCTATTGTGAACATCACTGTGGACAAAAAATATCTTTTTAATGATCCTGTCAATTAAAGCCATATATTTATTAATAACACTCAGAAATCACAGACAGACTGACTCTTGACCACCTGTTTGAGGCACCCAGAGTGAAAACCTGCCCCCCTAGAAAGCAAGGGCCTGATTTCAGCAGGGTCCAGACTTCACCCCAGTTGTTAAAACAACATAATCCTAATGATGCTATGTGCAGGCATGGGAATACAAAGCCAAGCTCTGCTTTGCTGTAGGAAAGCCTTGAAAGTACAATGGAAAAAGGAGAATGTGTCTTTTTAAGGGATCCTTTAGGGCACCCCTGGAGCACATCTGGATTAGTTTCATTCAGAAGGGGTCCGGTTTGTTCACTCGGTGAAACAGGCTTGGGCAGAAGGGCACCCAGCGAGATTATCTTCAAAAGAGATTGACTTCAAACACTCTCCCAACCCAAAGCAAAACACCCACACCACCCACATTCCTCCCTCCTCCGCTGGGGTGGGGTCCAGACCAGCCGCAGGGACACAGCCCAGAAGGTACCACTGCGCCAGGGTGAAAGCAGAGCCACACACCCCGAGCTGGCCCACCGGCCCACTTCCGATGACCTTTACACTGTTGGAGTAAGTTTTAAACACCAAGTGTGTTGTTCTCAGGTTTTATGAAATTGGTTATCTTTGTTTGCCTGGTTTTCATGATTCTTAAGGCTTTGTTTATACGCGGAAGGCCAAAATTACCATGCTTATTTGGATAATCCTAAATGAAACTGAAAAAGCGCTGGTTTTAGCAAAGTATCTAAGTCTCTAACTAATGTACCTGAATAGTGTGGCTCCTCACTACCATCACACACACCTCCAAAGCACAACACATCGCAAGGAGGGAGTAAGATTTTTATAGCAGCAGTGTTACTTCTGATTCGTATACACATCAGATTCCTCAAGTTCATAGAGAGCTCTGATCCCTCTCGGACCTGAAGAGCAGCTGTGAGTAGGGCAAGATTTTGTGTTTGTCTGGGTTGAGAGGTTAACGGCTACTCCATAGACACGTTTTTCAGTTAACTGGCAGGTCATTTTAGCAGATGAGTTGCAGGTATTTTGCAACACTTAGAGATAACCCTGTGGAGTACTTCTGTCTGAGTTCTTCTGTGTTTTTTCTAAAGACTGCATCAGATAAACCAGAGAAAGCAGGCAGGTGAGAGTTTCCGGGACACAATCACACACTGCCAAACTCTGCCCTTTCAATTTCCAAACAGCGAACTTCTCCAAATTAATGTCAAATGGAGGTCAGTGCTTGTCAAAATTATTTTAAAATCCTATCCATAAAAAAGCCTTAATCTTCCAAGTTTTTCAAGACATGCAACGGACAGCCAGTTTTGATCAACATCACACAGCAGAGTTTCAAAATTCATACCTTCACCAAACATGAAAATGATCAAGCTCCCGTTACTTAAGAAAACTGAGATCTTCATTCCTACCAGCGATTTAATCCACTTACACTGCGTAAATCATGAGCTTGAGAAAGGACTAGTTCATGTCATGTTTTTCTGTTCTGAACGCTCTCCCCATCTAGTCTAACCAAACGTCTTTTCCAAACTTCTTGCTCCAAATTGAGTTCTTATCTTCTGCTACTAGATAAACAGCTACTGGTTCAGACAGACAATGACCACACAATCACCTGCGCCTTAATCCAAATGTTTTTCTTTAAGGTCACAAGCCAACTGTCTGTTTTTTCTGCAAGTCCTCACAGGACATGGAAACGGCATTTATGAACCACCTTACCACATTAGCTGCCTCCCAGCATTTTGGAAGAAACAGGAGTGGCTTGTTAGGTGATACACCGCAGTAAATTCAATCAGTTCAGTTAATATCACTTTCGTTTTCCTGAAGCAATAAGGACCTCAACCCTGCAAACACAGGGGAGAGCACGGCTCAGTCCCCGAAAGCCCCACTGCACACCGTGACTGCTTAGAGTAAAACAAGCACTGCCAGGATTATGCCACAGTTTGATTTTTTTTTAAATAAAATCATCCAAAATGAAGCATCTCCCAAAGCATCATTTTATGAACCTAGTACTTTCAGCTATTTTTTGCTGGAAGAATACAAATATTAGCTTTAGGTTGCAGAGAGAGGCGGTGAGGAATGTATCTGGTTAAACCTCTGAAAGTCAACACAAGTATGGGATCAGGTCCACAGTAAACTTTATAGAGTGGCACCTGTGGAGGAAATTACTCATGGCATGATTGATGCCACAATTAGAGGCATAAAAAGTAATTCCATGATAAACAAGCAACCAAGTAGAAAAAGAATACTACCCCAAGAGCACATACGTGCTCATATGACAGTACACGTTGGAGGATATTGACAGTCTTCACACACAGAGACACCAATTCTCTGAGGACACTAATGGTACAGCACCCCTCCCTCTCCCCTTCTCTCCCTCTCCCCAACAGCACTGACTCTGGGGCTGTATTTGGCCAGTATCTGCCCCTAGCTCTACTGAAGCAACTCCAGTGCAATGAGCAGTGTTACACAGCTATTACACGCCCGTAACTCGCCGCTTTCAGCGTCGCCATTTCCCACAGGAACACACACCAGCACTGCAAACCAGCACAGCTCCGCCAGCGTGATATCCACCCGGACCACACCAGCAGAGAACTGATCTGAGGTCTACGGATCTACCAGCCAAACCTCCCGGTATGCACAAGGGAATAAACATGTTTTGTTGCTAAAAGAAGCAAAGATACCAAATCTCAGGAGATACGTGTGCATTCCCTGCACCACTGCAAGTTACAGCATTTATTACCTTTATGCAACCACATCAGAAAAGCTTCAGCCAAGGTACCGCCTCAACTGAGGGAGTATATACCCTTCCACGCACACTTGTATTTATTTACCCTTGTGATCCACGTTTACTAAACAACTTCAATCCACAGCACATGGGCTTGATGCATTTTTGTGGTTCCTCTCCAGAAACTTCACAGATAAACTGCTGTCTCAGGAAACCTAAAGCTACGCACTGCACTGCAACAGGGTTATTTCTGCCCGTGCCCCCGTACTGGTCTGACAAGCAGAATTACATGCTTTATGAACCTCGAACGCTCGCTTACCTGAGACCGACACTTTCATGAGGGCTTCCAGGGGTCTGTTGTTGTCCAGATCGCGACTGAGTTTGAGTTCCCCAGTGGCAGAGTCCAAAAGGAGCAAGTTTAATTCGTTGCCTTGCACAAAGGTGTAGGCCAGGCTGTCAGACACATCAGGATCGTGAGCTGGGATCTTGCCTATCACACCAGAGGGGAAGCTGTTAGACTTGTTGGTCACATAGTTGTTGAAGAGGATCTGGAAGTCCTGCAGCACAGGTGGGTTATCGTTCTGGTCCAGGAGGCGGATGTGCACTGTTGCCCTGCTCACAAGAGGGGCAGAAGTGGCCTGCACCACGATCACGTACTCTGTCCGGCTCTCGTAATCCAGGTCCATCAGAGCTGTGAGGTCTCCATTGAGTAAATCTAGCTGGAAGACCTCAGGGATGTTCCCCTCTACGATCTGGTACATGATCTGTGCATTGGTCCCCTCGTCAGGGTCAGCTGCACTGATCCGTGCCACAATAGAGCCCACGGGGCTGTTCTCCTCCACAAAGATGTCAAATTCATCCTTCTCAAAGACAGGGGGGTTGTCATTGATGTCCAGCACAGTCACCTGGATATCCACAGAGGCTTTAAGCGGTGGGCTGCCCCTGTCCACAGCAAAGGCCCGCAGACTGTAGACAGCCACGTTCTCCCGGTCCAGCTTACGCAGTGTACGTATCACTCCAGAAGTGGGTTCGATGTAGAAGTCTCCATCTCCATCGTCACCACCTTGGAAGGTGTAGAGGAGACGGCCGTTGAGGCCCGAGTCGCGGTCGGTGGCAGACAGCTGCAGGACGCTGGTGGAGAGCGGCACATCCTCAAACACTGAGCCCTGGTAGCGGTCACGCAGGAAGCGGGGCGCGTTGTCGTTGGCATCCAGGATGAGGATCTCGACGTAGGTGGTGTCAGATTTCTGGGGGATGCCGTTGTCGTGGGCCGTAATGGCCAACGTGTAGGAGGCCTGGTCCTCGTAGTCCAGCTCCATCAGGGTGGTGATGGTGCCTGTGTCTGGGTCGATGCGGAATTGGGGGATGTTATCGTCCAAAATGTAAGTGATTCTCGCATTCTCCCCCGTGTCTTCATCAGTGGCACTGATGGTGACAATAGAGGTACCGATGGGCTTGTCCTCACTGACGCTCACAGTGTAGTGGGAGCTCTGGAAGACTGGGCGATGCGTGTTGGCATCGGTGACGTTGATGAAGACCTGGACGGTGTCAAAGCGAGTGCCGTCGGAGGCAGTGACTGTGAGCACATACTGCCTTTCCTGCTTGTAATCCAGGGGCAAGGCCAATGTGATCAGCCCCCCTCCGCTCTGACTTGTGATGGCAAAACGGTTCCTGGTGTTGCCACTGGTGATCTGATAAGTCACGATGCTGTTAACATCCCTGTCCACTGCTGTCAGGGTTAGGACGCTGCTGCCCACAGCTGCATCCTCATTCAGTCTGAGGTGATACACCTTCTCTGTGAAGGTGGGGTTGTTGTCATTCACGTCCAGGACAGTGATGGACACGCTGGCTGAGGAGGTCATGACCGGCACGCCATGGTCCCTGGCCTCCACCCCAAAGTGATAGTTCTCCACAGTTTCTCGGTCCAGCTCTGCAGCCACCGTGATCCACCCCGTGCTGTTGTTGATTTGAAAGGGAAACCCAGCGTCACCTGCTACGGGGGCACCTCCAGTGGATGGTGCCATCTCTATGAGTTTGTACTCCAGGCGGGCGTTCTCCCCGGAGTCAGCATCCACAGCCTGGATGTGCAGCACCGAGTAGCCCAGAGGAACGTTCTCCAGCACCGTGGCCTGGAAGGGAGTGCTCACAAAAATGGGGGCATTGTCATTCACATCCACGACCTGCACTGACACCATGCCACTGGAGTTGATCAAGGGAGGCCTGCCCCCATCCTGGGCTTTGATCCGGAGCGTGTACTCCCGGATAGTCTCATAATCCAGAGGGTTGATCAGGTCAATGGCGCCGGAGAAAGAGTGGATGTAGAACTGACCTTTCAGGTTGCCACTGACAATGCTGTAGTGCACCTGAGCGTTGCTGCCGCGGTCCCGATCCGTGGCCTGCACCTGCAGTATCTGGCTGTTCACCGGGGCGTCCTCCGGCACCTGGACCAGGTAGCGCTTCTCACTGAACTGGGGGTAGTTGTCATTCTCATCCTCGACGGTGATGTGCACCATAGCCGTGGCGCTGCGTGGTCCCGGGTCCTTGCCCTGGTCATTGGCTTCCACTACCAGGTGGTACTCAGAGACCTCCTCGCGGTCCACCGGGGCTCGGGTCCTCACGACCCCGGAGCGCGGGTCGATCTCAAAGACCCCGTCACCGGCTCCCGGCTCCAGCAGGCGGTAAAGCATGTTGGCGTTGGCCGGGGCATCGCCGTCAGTGGCGCGGATGGTCAGCACCTCGTAACCCACCTCCAGGTTTTCCCGGATGCTCTCCCGGTACTCGGGCTGCTCGAACACAGGCTCGTGGTCGTTGGTGTCGCTCACGGTCACGGTCAGATAGGTGGTGGCCGAGCGGCGGCGCGGGGAGCCATGGTCGGAGGCGGTCACCTTCAGCACGTGG
>NW_010247485.1:0-13933 GCF_000690775.1 Eurypyga helias | reverse complement strand
GCTGCGGCCCTCCGGGGGGGCAGCCCCACGCCGGCACGGAGGCAGCTGCTGACCCTCTGGTTTGGGCTGCCTTGCAGAGGAACGTGAAGCGCAACGGGAGCAGGAGCTGTTTGAACAGGAGCCGGTTTGGTTCCCGTGAGAGGGACTGGCTGAAAGAGGACGTCGGACGAGGCTGTGTCTACGTTTATGGAAGAGATTCTGCAGCTGCTGCTTCATCAGACTTGCGCTTGGTCCTCTGCACGGTGGACACCCCAGCGTCCGAGATATGTGATGGAGAGGGGAGGAAAAACCTCTTTTTGCAGCTTCACGGAGACCTGGTCAGGTGAGGGCTGAGAAAAGATAAATCTTTCTGGGAAACGTTTGCTTTAGTCTTGTAGGACTGTTTGCCCTGTACGTTACCAGGGCAGATGTGGGACAGAGAGGTGGTAGGGAGCAGCTAGATACAGCCTTGAGTAATGCAATTCGTAAAAATAAGGTTGCAGTGTGCTTTTTCTGTATCTCCTAGTTAAGCCGTAGGTGTGTTAGCTGGTAGCGGGTGCTCCCACCACCATACATCCTCATTTCGTAGGTAGAGGCTACTGCTCACATACATACTTTACGTTCTAAGATACGGACGTTTTAGTTACCAGAGAACTTCTGTTTACGGCCTCCTAAATACCTTTTCTGAGTCAGTGAAACATGTGAGGTACTTCTACAGTTATGTCACGTAATATTTATGTGTTAGTAATTTTTTCTGCTGGGGAGAGTTTCCAGGTAAACGATTAACAGCAGACAGAAAGATAGTGCAGTAAGAGTTATATAAAGAAGGCCTAAACATCAGATTATATGTTTTATGCCTGCAGTCGATTGCTGAAAATAGACAGCTCAGGGTTCAGTGTGCATGAACTTTATGCTCTGGGTGACTTCTCTGGGTTTGCAAGCTCCTATTAGGTGTGTGAGGATTTAGACTTTGCACCGATTCTTCTGGACTTCAGATTCAGTTATAAAGTTCTGGCTCCTGTTCTCAGGGTGAAAGAAATGCTGCGGCATCCATACTTGAAGGCTGACCCATAGAGACAGTATGTGCTGAACAGGACTATTAACCGCTTTTTTGGTAGTGAATTGAAAGTCATAAGTTGCACGTGTCCAGATTTTAAGAACTTGCCATGTGTTGGATCAGGTGCGGGGCCGGGGCAGAGTGCGAGTGGCAAGAGATGCAGAGAATAGGATGTGGTTAAAACTGACTGTTGGAAATGGTTATTTAGACTTGTTTGCCTTGCCCAGCCTGTGTTATCGGAAACAGGGATGGTTTGGTTAGAAGCAGGGAGTGAGGGTAGATGGACACTTGAACATAGCCATGAAGGCAGCTGAAAATCTCCATTTGTGCTTGAAGAATTTGTAAGGAAATTGGCTTGTTTTGGGCCCTAACAGTGAGCAGATTTTCCAGCATTTAGAAAGAAGAGCAGCCCCTTTAGTGCAGCTCGTGACAAAGGCTAGGCAGAGCTTGTAGACATGTCCAGAGAGGAACATTTCGAGTTTTTTGTAGATTCTGAAATGGCTTTTGTGTTTGAATTGTCTTCAATATCCGTCTCTCTTCTTGTGCCTGGTAGCTGGCTTGTCTTTGACTAGTGGCAGGCTTTGTGCTGGGTTGGCAAATTGGTTCTGCTACTGGTGTTTTGGAAGCAAGTGCCAAGTTGTAAATGTTTACATCCAGCTCTTGGTGTGTCTTAACACTTTGTTAAGCTTTGTCTTAAGTTTCTTGGAGAGTTCTTGGTTGTGTCTGTTCCTTGTAATTCTCAGAATGTATTTGCCACAGTAGAGACCCTGGAATTGCTTCCTGCTGGAGGTGTTACTGGTATTGCTTTAGTAACGTCTGTGTTGTAACAGGAAGCAGGCCTGGATGGTACCTGCCTGCTTGGCTCAGGAAGATGACAGAATGCTCAAGATATCCCCATGTCCCGTTGAGATAATTCCTTCCTTGAACAAAGGTCGCTGATTGCTTTAATGATGTGTTGGCGAATACAAATTACGCTATCAAGCATCTGATTGCGTTTTACTGTAGGTACGTTTGTCTCCCAAACAGCTTCTGAATTCTCCACCCTTTTAATGAGTAGGTGACTTTCAGAAGCTGAGTCTGGCAATGATTGATTCGGTACCTGACTCGGAAGACTGAAAGCTGGACAGTAAACGGAGCAATAAGAAGAACCTTTTTGGTGTTCACTGTAAACGTTCAGTGGTCTCCTTGCGATCATTCTGTGTTTCCCTTTCAAGTCAGTGCCCAGGGGAGTTAGTTACTGTCAGAACTAACTGTTCTTCCTCGCAGTGCACCTCAAGGTTCCATAGAGTTCTAGGTAGAACCTTTCCTTACGTAAGGGATCTTTCCTTGCCTTCCTGCAGAGGAAAGCATTAAACAAAAAATAGCACCATCTTTGGTCTGGACACTCCTCAGAACAAACATTTAAACTGCAGAGATCTAGAAGAGCTACAGCTGTGGAACTGTTGCTACTTTCTGTTGGCTTTTCTGTCTCGTTACCCTTTGCACCTTCGCTTAACGGAGCTGCTTCTCTGACTAGTGGAAGTGTCCAGTACCGGATATGTGATACCGATGTGGATATAATGGGCTGCTTGTGTCAAATAGCAGCTGCTGTGGCAGCCGGGGTGTTCTCCATGTGTGCTAGCATCCGGCGCATATTGCACTGAGTACAACAGGGATTTTTACATGCCTGATGTGGTCGCGTGCCGGTTTGGGTGTCACACCGCGTGGCTTTCTCGCTAAGGGAAAGCGTATTTTTCTACCTCTAGCTTTAACTATGGGCTCTGGGACCTGTCAGCCTTGGTCATGTTAGTAAAGAAATTCCATACCGAAACTGCTGTTCCAGATACTGGGTTTGGATTTCCCTTTCCTGGCCTATCCTGGGTTTTGTTAGTGAATCATGTGGCTCTTGCGAAGAACGTGGACCAGTGATCCATGCAGTCAGGTCTCCAGAATGCCTCCAAAGACATTCAGTGGATTGCTGCTTTTCCTGGTGTGACTGTGGTCCGTGGGTAACGAGCTGGGTTGTTCACTGCTTTATTTACAAAGTCCTGTGCTGGACCAGTGGGTGTCAGTAGCTAAACGCCTGGGCTCTGCGCTGGTGTTTCCTGGGCCACAACCGAGCTTACAGCGAGTGCCAGAAGAGTAGCTCGGTTGTGGGCTGGGAGTCAAACACCCTTCCCACCAGGTCTCTACACTTGGAACGTGTAACACCAACCCACGCTTCATCTGCGGAGCAGTCAGCTGCTGCATCCTGCGCACGTGTGACTTCCTAGGTGCAGATTTTTCCTGTAAACTCGAACTCTTCTGCTAGGTAGCGAACTCTGAACGACTTGAGGCATTTTGCAGCCAACTTGAAGAATTCAGAAGACTTAACTTCTTGGCCAAGGCTTTTGTCTTCTGCCAGTGGCAAGCGAAACCTAGGTGGTGCAGTAGTGTAGATTTTGATTGGGTTTCAGACAGGAAGGGTACTACGGCAAGAGAGATACACTTGTTAGGGGATTACACTTGGATAGATATTACTGCCGGTGTTCCTTTTGTATGTGACTTTTTTTCCAAAAGAACCAAAACCAAGGGCATTGTGTTTCCTATCTTCAAGAAGCATATCGGTTTGATTTGTGCAGACAAGGAAGGAAATAAAGTTTTTTTTCAAATCAGCATTTTGGAACCCTGCAGCATTACTTCTTGCTGAAGGGAAAGATGAGAAGAATAAAAATAATGAAAAAATCATTTCGCATCTCCAGAAGGGGCAGTTATGGTGGGGTAGAGTAGCCAGCTTTTTCAGGACCCACACTACTGTACCTCAGAGTATTGAGCAACCTGTAAAACTGTGATTTAATTTGTGTCATAGGAAAAGTGCTTATCCCTTTACTGTGTTAAGCTCCCTCCTGAATTCTGATGTGCAGGTATATGGTTCAGCATGTACTCGCAAAAGCCTCAGTCCATTCAGCAACCAAATTGTGACGTTTGAGTGTTGGTTTTTCCCTAGGAAATCCAGATGCAGACTACTTGAAGTGTGGGGTTTTTTGTGAGTGACGATCAAGCATCTACGGTTCCTGAGCCATAGGTCACATGCTGGCAGATAACTTGTTTTCTGGCAAGCATAAGGCTTCAATAGCAGAAAAATTGGAATCTAGGGGCTTTCAAGGGAACCTTGGGCAAGGTATTTGGAGATCTAGTCAAATCTCTCATTCTTCTCGGATTCTGCACTGAGGAGTATAGAGTACATCAGGGTTTCCTGTATTGAAAGTCAGCATTGTTCGGTGCGATCTATTATTTATTCCAGTTTCTAGTAACTTGCCTGTTACAGGAGGCACAAAACTGCATATCTCATTTCCACAGTTACCTCAGAAAGCTCTTTTGAAAGTTTGGTGTCATGTTCACTGGTACCTGTTTCTGTAGTAAAAAAAATAAATGAAGTGATAACGTAAATCTCAGTTGCATATTTGCAGAAGTGGTTGGCTCAAAGCTTCTAGATCTTGACAGATTGTCCTAAAAAAGACTGAGACCCTGCATTGACTGAAGGAATCTCTGCAAAGAGGGAAGCACTGATGGCATGACACTCTCTTGAACCAATCTCTTGACCCGTGTCCATCTCGCAAAGCAGGGAAAGAAAGTGTTTCATAAATAAGCTTTTCATGCTGATTGTACAAAGATCTAAGTCTTAGCTGGAGTAGGATCGTTTTCCAGGAGTTCCAAGATGAGCAGTGTCAGTGATTGGCGGTGGTGCAGGTGATCAACGTTGTTTGAATTTCCGTTCTTGACTGCTATTTTCCTTTTTTGATGTTTTTGTTTGGTTTGGAAGCCATTTTCCCTTTTGTTTTGGAAAGCATGGGACCTGGTCCTTGCTTATAGACTCCCCAGCTTATTTTGGAAGAGTTCTCATCTCACTGAAGATAGAAGGTGGATGGCCTCATCAAGAGTGAAGTCATGCCCGTTACAGGGGCACGTTACATTTTTTGTGATACTGATCCAAGTCAAACTTGGATTCTACTTTTAAGACACATGAAATGGTACCAGGTAACTTCCATGTGGCCTTGAGAATAAAATTTGGTGCAATTAGAGCTTAACATCTACATCTGAAAAGGCAGACAGGAGCCTCACGAAGTTCAACAGAGTGAAAAGCAGAGTCTTGCGCCTGGGGAGGAACAACCCCAGGCATTGGTACACGCTGGGGGCTGGCTAGCTGGGAAGCAGCTTTGGGGAGAAGGACCTGGGCATCCCGGTGAGCAGCAATGTGCCCTTGGGGTGAAGATGGCCAGCAGCAACCAGGGCTGCGTTAGGAGGAGTGTTGCCAGCAGGTCCAGGGAGGTTGTCCTTCCCCTCTACCAGTGAGGCCACGTGCTGCATCCAGTTCCAGGAGTACAAGAGAGACAAGGACTTGCAGGAATGAGTCCAGCAAAGAACCACCAAGGTTATGTGCATTTTGTTGGAGTTTATCTATATTTGCAATAAACTGTACTGGGGGGCTCTTTATTTCCTTTTCTTTACTGGTTTGAAGAAAGGTCAGAAAGAAAAGGCAGTTTTTCTGAATGTTTTTTCTGTTTAAAAAAAAGCACCACCACAAAAAAACCCACAATAAAACCAGCAGCAGCAATGGTGTGGATTGCTGACAGTCACCTGATCACACCTAGAACAGATGCGTGAATATTATGCTCACACGAGTTTTGGAGTATACTTACAGTACATATCAAATTCTTATCTCTGACGTTGCTTTTGGTCATATTAGAAGCTTCACAAAGTTAGGATAACTCGTAAAAATCAACCACAAATCATCACCTGTGACAGACATTGATGTGAATAAACAAGGTTTTCTACTGGTTAAGGAAGCTGATATTTCATAAACTAAAATTTAAATCCTACTGTTCCACTGAAGGAAGGAACAAGACCAGATTTCCAAGCCAACCAGCTCTAATCAGGAAGCGATCCTTTGCATGGATTTGAAGATACAGATCAAGGTTTTCCTCCTTTGTCTGTTAAATAAAGCCTATTTATGGGTTGAAATTTGCCAATAACTTTCTGATTATACTTAGGGATGATTAGAGCCTGCAAGGCCTGACCCCAGTTGATTAGTCAGGAGAAGCTCCAGGAGGCAATTTCTGCAGTGAAAGGGTGTTATTTCATACACAACTTTCTGGCTAGTGAGTTGATGTATTTCCATGCAGAACAAAACTGGAGGGAACAAAGTTGTCTTTATCAGGCGTGGCAAATGCTGAATGGTGAGAGCTGGTTTTCTCGATCAACTACATTGTCTTTTCAGGCTAGAAACTGTTGGATTGGACTGCAGCCTCCCAAGCAATCCTGTTTGTGATCCAGAGGTCCTGTGTGTGAAGTGTAAGAGGTGCAATCTCTGAACTTGCAATACCTGAGGTCATTTTACTTCCTGAGGTGTGTCCTGTTGACTACCACGGAAATCCGGGTGACTAGATGCTCGTAAACGGAGCATGCTTCATGGAATCAGTGCTGCCTTCGTTACGAGATGCACTGTGCAGCTGCCAGTAACAGTGGAAATACTGCAGTGCAGTCATCCAAAAGCATCAGAAATAGTTTTGTTCTTCGTTGAGAAGCAGCGGGAAGGTTTGGCACACAGAGTAACAAACATTTCACATTAAAACACGCAGTAGAAATGATGTATGCAAGTCAACAAAGTGTAGTAGAAAACAGGTCTTGCTGACCATGCTTGGTCTCAATGCTCTGAAATTTCCAGCTTGGTCGCCCAAGGCGTTAGTCACTTGTCGCAGTGGGTGATGTGGGATGGGGCTCTGAGCAAGAGGATGGAGTTGAGGATGTCCCTGCTCACTGCAGGAGAGTTGGACTAGATGTCATTAAAGGTCCCTTCAACCCAACCAGTTCTGTCTCTGTTCTGATGGCACTGGTAGAACAGCAATGCCAAAACCAGTAAAACTCGTTGGCTGATCCCTTACCAACGGGAAACTGTTACCCAGTGTAAGCCTCTTGGGTGAGGGTATGCTGGAATGAAGAAAGGCAAACCAGTTGCTCTGTTAATGACCTGTGGCTAAAAGAAAGGCAACCACTCAGGAAGGCAAGGATGGAGGGAGTGCTGAGAAGCCAGTGCAACGGGTTGATCTAGGCGGTTTAGCATGCAGTGTCTGCTGGAAAACTGCTCCTCAGTATCCCTGGATGTATTTATGTAAAAGCCAAGTGTACCACATGCTAACAGAGAGGAAGGAGGCTGTAACATGCAAAAACTGCAGTTCAGGAGGACTCGTGGATTGAAGGGCTATGAGTGAATGTGCCAATTAGTCGAGAGCAGTTTTGATCTAGGGATATAAACACTGTTGAGTAGAAGCAAGAAGCCTCTGTACAGTTTTGTGTAGTCAGTGCGTGGATACAGCGAACAGTTGTGCTAGCTCTTACAGGACATTTGTAAACTAAAAAAAAAATAGCAGTAAAAATTATTTTGAATCAAATAGACCAACCCTACTGCAAGAAATTTTTAAAAGCACATCGAGCTTTATCTCGAGAAGGAAGTTTGAAAGGGTTTGTCTCATGATTTATAAACACCCGCTTAAAGAATAGGTGATAAGTCGAGGTCCAGTGACCATAATCTGAAGCTGGGCAATGTAGATTATAAGTGAGGATTTTGAATGGTGGATAATCAGTGGGCCGCTGGAGCAGTTTATTTAAACACTCATCTGACATTGTCACTGCTTCATCTTTTACACTAGGACCTTTTTCCCTAAAGTAAAACTTTCAATTTAGTGAGAAACTCTGTAGGTTTTACTGCAGAAAAATAACAATTCAGTGTCTCTGGAAGAAGTGAGATGAAAGGATCAGAGAAAAAAATCTTTTCTGTTCTGAATATACTAAACGTGATGTTTCAGGAGAACTTTCTCTTATGGCCATTTAGTCCAGTTAGCCACTGAATCTTTCCTACGATCAGCTGTAGTTCTAAATGTGTATTTTCTTTAAATGTACCCTTTATTTGCCAAAGCATGAAAATCTTGCACCGAGAGCTAAAGAGAATGGGAAATGTCTTTTTTTCTTTCTTTACAGCAGTCATTCTTCAGGAGGATTCTCATACACTTTGCTCCCAGCTGCGTCTGGAAGGGACATTTAAGTAGAGCTTTTTCACATCTTTCAGTCATTATACATAGGGTTTGTAAACTACTATGCATCTGCTCTTTGTGCAGTATTCCTGATTCTGTTTCTCGTAATTGTTTCCTCCTGGTGCTCCTTAAATCATGGAATGGAAATGATTGCCATGGATTGCATGGCCTATGCTTATTGCTTTTCCTCTGTTTCCCTTGTGCAATGTCGTTCCTTAAGTGCTACTTGACAGGCAGGAAGCACAGACCCAAGGGCGCGTGCTTGCCAGACCTTTTCAGAGGAGCAGACCAACCCGTATGTCAGTATTCCTTACACTTCAGCTGCAATGAGACTTGTTTAACCTTTTTTTGCATTCTCAAACTACTTTCTTATATGTTTTGACAGGAGGGTGGAGCCCACGGAAAAACCCCTTCAGATTGTGTATGACTACCTGGCTGGGCTGGGTTTTGATGATCCTGTCAGAATGCAGGAAGAGGCAGCAAACTCTGATCTCAGCTGTATGATTCGCTTTTACAGTGGTAAGAAATCATGTGTGTGCACACTGTTGCTGTTCCTGTAGCTTTAACTGTGAGGTGGAACTTTGCTGAAGCCCAAGGCATTGACCTGTTTGGTTTATAGATGGTTACATCAAACACCCGAGGTACCAGTAAGCGTTTCTTAAAATGACAATTTGTCAAGATTAATAGAAAAACCCACAGTTCTGTGGTTCTCTTGATCCTGTCTGTGGCTGGAAAAAAGACAGCTCCATAGGAAGACACAAGATTGCTCTCTTGTCTTCAGTTGCCAGTGTTACCACAAATGCCTTAAGGCTCCTAATGGGACCAGAAACGTGGCAGTTCAGCCTAGCTGGGCCTGAAGATTGCATTTCCAAAGGGTGTATGGGTATGGGCAAGGAAGGTCCTGGTCAAATACCTCTACGGCCTGTGAATATGGCCTAAAAGTGCCAGCTGCTTAATAACAATGCAAGCTGCCATTAGGAACCTGCTTAATCTGATTGCAGAAGCGAGACTTCCGAGTGGCCTATCGAATCAGTTTGGGCAGGATTCCGTATGCGTAAGGAGCAACATAAGGGTGGTCGTAGGCCCGCTGGTGTGTGCTGCTAAGCAGTCAGAAAAGGAATTTACTGAAGTAAAGAGGGAAGATAAAAGAAATAAGAGGGAGGAAAGCTGATAATGAAATTATTTCACTGCTTTTAAATACTTCACCTGCGTATTTTTTGCATTTCAGATAAAAACCCCAACCAAGATGCTTTTAATGGAAAATTGTTGTTGTGTAGCAGATGCTGGGTAGCCTGACTAAGCTGCTGGCCATCATCTGTTTATTCGGTGTCAAAAAATGGAATCATAAGAAATCAGCTTCTCCTTCCCTTAGCCTGAGACAAACCCTGTCTGTCTGGGAGCTGTGCATGCAACAGGCCGAGCAGCGTAGAAGTGCGATGGAGATGAAAAGAAGCATGATGTGTACAGTCTGGATTTATAGGGCAAGGAGTAGGGAATCAGAAGTTGCTTCAGCTGGAAGGAGGAGAAGCATCAAGCATAGGGCTGTAGAGAATATTTAAGGAAAAAATGAGCAATTCGATTTGGGTACATCAAGCAGAAACTGCTGAAGATTCAGGAGCAGCGACTCAATCTCATGGAAGCAAGTAGGCAGAAAATGGGATTGAGTTGTTTCAGTCAGCATGGGGGGGTAGTCCCGCTTAGGAGGAGGCTTTGAAGGAAGAAGTGTAAGGATTGAAGAGTGTTGAGGAGACTGTTTTAAGCAAATAAAAGCAGATGCTGACAAAGTGGTTCTGAAAGGTAGAGAAGAAATTGGAGGGAATGCTAGGGCGGTCTGTGTCAGTTTTGCAAAGCCTGCAGCTGAGTACATCAGGGATGAAGTGATGCATTTTACCCAGAGAAACCGTACTTACAATCATAGAATGACAGACTGGTTTGGGTTGGAAGGGACCTTAAAGATCATCTAGTTCCAACCCCCTGCCATGGGCAGGGACACCTTCCACTAGACCAGGTTGCTCAAAGCCTCATCCAGCCTGGCCTTGAACAATTCCAGGGATGGGGCATCCACAACTTCTCTGGGCGCCCTGTGCCAGTGCCTCACCACCCTCTCCAGGAAGAATTTGTTCCTGAGTGTCTAATCTGAATCTCCCTGCTTTCAGTTTAAAAGTGTTACCCTTTGTCCTGTCACTACAGACAGGCCTTGGTAAAAAGTCTCTCTACACCTTTCTTATAAGCCCCATTTACATATTGAAAGGCTGCAGTAAGGTCTGCCTGGAGCCTTCCCTTCTCCAGGCTGAACAACCCCAACTCTCTCAGCCTTTCTTCATAGGAGAGGTGTTCCAGCCACCTGACTGTTTCCATGGCCCTGCTCTGGACCTGCTGGAGTGCTGAGAGCAGCCTTCATATTTCTTTCATTCCTTCGGGATGTCTTTTGGATTCCTGTGCTCTCATCCCACATTTCTGTCTGCCTTTCTCATGTGACTCATTGGGTTTGTTTCCTTCCCTGGTGCATGGTGAGTACTTGTGCCCAGGTGGGGTCATGGGACTACAAGTGGATTTATGGAAATCTCATGTTAAACAGCAGTGAGAGGGAAGGATGCTTCCTGACATCTGGCTGTTGAGATACTTGTAGGTCCCCAGGAGTGTTAGGAGGGGAGAGGATGTGATGAATTGGCTGGGAGAATGGGGGGGAGGGCTTCCTCTTAGTGGAAGGTGCTTGGAGGATGGAGGCCAGTGACCCCGGCGGAATGGGGCAAGCTCAGAGACCAAACGTTTACAGGGTCCTTACATGTGTCAACAACAGATCAAATGGAAGAAGCTCTCTGGGATCATCAAACTGTTGGTCTGTGACAGGTGTGAATTGTAGAGGGTCGCATGTTTGGTTTTTTTTTCTGGTGGGGAATTGTCCTGATGCCTTCCGTTGCTATAGCTGGACTTGTGTAACTTGTAAGGTGCTGTTAGAGGTGCTGGCTCTGTCTATTGGTGACCCCTATCCTTGCCTTCCATGGGAAGCCTGCTGTCACTAATTGGAGCATGGAGATCAGCATGATCACAGTGACATTCAAGGCCAAGCTCAGGAGCTGCAAAGAGTGACAGGACTTGTCCCTCCCCAGAGGTTAAGACCGTTCTCACACATAGCTTGAGGCATTGTGAAGGAGCTGGGATTCAGAGCAGAAGTCCTGAACGTTCTGCTGGGTGTTTCCTTAGAACTAGGACATAGGTGTCACGGATATTTCGCAGCAGGTGGGGAAACGGGAGGATCGGTTTAACTTCTTAGTAATATCTGGTGCTTAAAACAATGCTGCTGTGCCAGCCTGTAGGATACGGCTTTTGGGCCCATAATACTGTTTTCCTAAAAGCCAGGGGCTGATCTTTCTGCTTGGTGAAATCCCAGACATTTTTTCTGTGGGTGGTTAGAGTTTCTCACCATTAAAGGGCGTCTTATGCCCAACTTCATGTCCCTGAAAGGAAGCTACTGTTGTAAATAAACAGCTAAATATTTTAGCTAAATTCAGCTTGGTGTAGACATCAGGACAATGCTTTAAATTTGGTAAGATGAAAGTCCTGCTTTCCAACAAAGGATCAGTACAACAGCTTTAGTTGGTCGTTAACCTTTTGCTCCTAATAGAAGTTTGGGGTTTGGTTTGTGTCTGGAAGTGGAGCATCCATGACAAACACTGAGAATATTTTTCCAGCAGATCTAAGTGTTTTTTGTCATTGTCTGGCATCTATGTCAGCTGTTTGGTTCCTGTCTGACCTCGGTGCTGGGGGGGTGACATATAAATACCTGCAGGTTCATGCTGTGTATAGGTAGCAGGAGACTTGCAGGACAGTTCAAGACAGAAGCAGCATGTCAGTAGCAACTTCAAAGAAACGGATCCTTTCCTAAGAAAAACAAAGGGCCTGTTGCCAGGGTCTGTCTAAGGGATTATTGAGGATAAAATGAAATATAAAATTAATATAAAGAGATTCCTAATGCTTGAAACTCATAGGTCCATCAGGTCAGGCTTATTCCTGTTCTTTATAGTATTCAATTAAATGAACATTTGGAAATTTTTCCTAGCCACGAGATACTATAAACAGAGGACAGAGTCTCGAAAAGCATCTGGGACATTTGTATTATCTTGGGGGGGAGAAAAAAAAAGGGAGGTAGAATGACCTCAAAGTAACTGTCTGTGGTTTAGAAGGTTGAAGTAGAATTCTGCTTTGCTGGTTTGAGCTGTAGCCAGCAGTGCTCACAGCACAGTGTAATAGTCAGTGCCGGAGTCCTCTCGCTTGGATCCTCTTCAGGGAAATAACTCTTCTGGAGCTGCTTTTCTAGGCCTTCCTTTAAACCCAGTAGAAGCCACTTATTTGATGGTTTCTGTGACTTCGGTTGACTTAACAATTTGAAATTGCTTTTCTGTTGCATCCGAGTGAAGGATGTTTGGCAAGTGTGTAAGTTGGCTGAGGTCTGTAATTACCTGGTAGATGAAAAACGCACTACATGGCAACGGGACAACGTTGTGCTGAGAGGCGTACAGCGTTGCTTTCCAATAACCCGTTTTTCATGTTGCAGCTGCGTTGCTGTTTGTACTCACAGCCGAGAATGAAGAACAAGTGAAAAGTAAATGCTGATGGCCTGTTTTTTTTCTTCAGAAAAGCCATGTCAGGTGGAACAGTTGGATCGCATCCTGCTCTCTGGAGTCTACAGTGTGCGCAAAGGGAAGACCCAGTTGCACAAGTGGGCAGAGCGCTTGGTAATGCTCTGCGGTACGTGCCTCATCGTGTCCTCTGTGAAAGACAGCCACACGGGGAAGATGCACATCTTGCCTCTCGTTGGAGGGAAGGTAAGACTTTGTTTTGTTAGCTTCCTGTGGCTTAGGCAGGAATGAGGGATTATAATGATGGGTGTTAGCCACAAGAGGTTAATCTAGGCTTTTGTAACAAATGGCTGCATTAACATGCGCAGGGAGTTGTGCAGCCCCTTTCTGCTTGCTTTGCTTAGGCTGTAGTCTTGAGGGTAATAAAACAAAGAGATACTAGTCCTGCTTTCACATTAGTAGCCAGTGTTGTGAATGGACATTCTGGAGAGTGTTACTTCTTGGATCTACTTCAGCAGAAAGATGTTAAGTAGGATTTACTTCTGTGCTTCTCCCCGTTAACTTTACTACTGTGTTTTCAGCAAAATGTGATGTTACTGGTAATGCCTCACCCTAGACTTCAGATCCATCATAGTTATTGGAGTTGAGGCAAACTGTTTTGTTTTCAATTCTCCCTTTTGCAGGTGGAAGAGATGAAACGTCGGCAGTACACGCTTGCTTTCACATCTGCTGGAGCACAAGCTCAAACATACCATGTTTCCTTTGAAACCCTGGCAGAGTGCCAGCGGTGGCACCGACAGGCGTCCACGGTGAGGCCTTGGGGACTGCGGCAGTGGGTGGTGGGTACAGGGGTAAGAAGGGTTTTCTGATGCAGGCAGAGATGAAGTGTATCCAGGACACTTTCCAGCTTTACATTGAGATTTTAGCCTTCTCTCTCTGCCTGTGCCACAATGTTGAGTAGTAGTTATGCATTTTTTTTCACCCCTGCTGCACCTATTGAGAGTAGCTAATGACAGGACTCTAGAGCCAGTGACTGGCTGATTTTACAGCCATACATACCTATAAATTGCACCTGTTGCCATAGCTGAGCCTGCCTTGCCAAACTGTGGCCTGGACTGGCATGGGGCTACCCTGATCAGTTTGAGTTAAGCCGGAGATCATAGGTCAGCAAGGGAAGTGTAGTTGGTTCAGAGCTGCATCCTTATTCTACATTAAACTGTAATTAGATGGTGATAGCTTAATGCTGAACCACACTTTAACCTCATATATAT
>NW_010247484.1:243-4691 GCF_000690775.1 Eurypyga helias | reverse complement strand
CTAGCCGGAGTTAAAACACGACAATCAAAAGAGGCATTTTCAGTTCACAAGAACTGCAAAGTCACCTGGAGCTATGAACGGATTAAAAAAAATTACTCTGTTCTTACTTCATTAGCTTCAGCTAATTTGCTCTCCTTCTCCTGCAGCTTCTTACTCATTGCCTCCATGTTCTTCTTATAGGATGTGTTCATCTCCATTTGTTCCTTCAGTTTATTTTCAGCTTCTGTTTCCCTCTCCTGATACTGCTTTATGCGTGTGAGCAGCTCCTGGTTACGGTCAGCCTCCCGCTTGCCATGACAAAAAAAAGGCAAAGAGACATAAGAAGCAGCACCAACGGGAAGCCATTCTCATTCCTCCCATCTCCATTCCTCATTACAGTGATCACCAAGTCGGCACCGCGAAGCAACGTTACTAGCAGGGGCAAATATCCTACCCGCAGCAACTCGGTATCAAGGAAGTACCCAGGGCAACGGAGCTAGGAAATAAAGAGACAGAGCCTTCCAAATCCCCTAGACTAAGACGGGAATAACGGAATACAGACACAGCTTCACAGAGTCCACTGCACTCTCCCCATTGGAACAAAGATGAAAACATTTGACGCTCCAATTTAAAGCTGACCCATGCATAGCAAATCGACTTTCAGAAATTCAGACCCCAGTGGTTGGGTTAATAAAACGAACTTCCCTCTGCAACTTCTGGGAACTGTATGAGGCCATTTAATAGAAAAGAAACTGTGTTCAAACACACAGTATTATCGATGAATACAATAAATATCTTTGCGCTCTGACAACCTTTCATACACCATTTCAGTTTATTCCCACCACAAATTGATTCACACTTATTGAAAAAATGTGTAGTAAATTGCTTTGCTAATCAAAGCAAATCGAGACACGGATTTACATAGTAAGCAAGGATTATGCAAAGCAATGTTGAGGTTCCTAAAACCTTTATCCACACGACTTAAAAAAACCCTGCAGAATCTGAGCAGGGTAATTACCACAGTGCTGGATTAGTGCTGCTCCCTTTTTTTTGTACCAGTATTTCAAGGGTTTCTGTGACTGACTCAGCTACATTCCAGTTTGAACTCTTCCTGGCTTAATCCCACATCACCTGACTTCAGATGAACAAGGAACTTAGTCACTGACTTGCTATTTCACAGCTACACACTAAATCTGTCAGCCAGCACCCTTGTAAAATACAGCAAAATGCACTTATTTGTTAAAGATTTCTTTTTAAATAATCAGCCGCATACAAGATCTTTGTTATACTACAAAGCCCACACATCTACTACTTACTTCAGTGATGTAGTTAAGCAAACATATACGGGCACAAAACCAGAAACCAATAGCAGCTATTAGTCCCTGAGTGAGGCTCACTGTTTTATCGGTGCAAGCTCTCTTGTGTGACAGTGCATGGTTGGCATTGCTGCCATTCCAATTAATCACTGTCACACAGACTAAATGCTTGCAGTTGTGCCAGCAGAAGTTTAAATTCATCTGGGAGAAAAAAGCTTATACGCTTCTGGGAGAAAAAACCAACACCCCTTTTGTTACTGTTACTCAAGACAACTTCTGTGCTAAACCAACAGAATCTAGCGATGAGACCACCAGTTTGCCAACCCAACAAGGCTCGGACGTTCGCGCTCTTGCGTACGTTAGCAAGTTAGTACAACGCACGGTGAGAGGGTCTGTAAAACACTTGGGGCTGGGAAAGCGACACCCACACCACCACCACATTTGCAGTAAATGCATTCCAGGAGATTTTACTACAGATTTGCTGAAGTCTTGCTCTGAAGACACTGTCCATTAGCAGCTGGAGAACACAAGGCTCGCTCCTGCGCTGCATCTTTCATAGAATGGTTTGGGTTGGAAGGGACCTTAAAGATCATCTAGTTCCAACCTCCCAGAAGGCGAGCATACACATTGTATACACACACCACTGCAAATGAGAAGTCAAGAGCACATTCCTAATCCAAACCTACCCCCCAGCATAGATGCACTACATCTGTTCTGACTTAAGCCCATGATATCAAGCCATCTGCAGCTGACTTACCTCATAGTTTCTGGCATTGGTATTAGCTGCCTTCTCTAGCTCAATGCGGGCTCGTTTGTGGCTAAGCTCCATCTGCATCTTCTCTCGTTCCACCTGCAGGAGCTGAGACTTGGAGTGGATCTGCTCAGCTTGCTCTTCCAACTGGCCAGTCCATGTGTGAAAAGGGACATCACACACCATTAAGAGCACTGCAGTAACAGGGTTATCTACCACCCTGTACCAAGCAGCTGTCATTTGCATGCCATTTTACGAATTACAGGGAAACTATCACCCTATTTGTGGCACTTCTCTCCTCACACCAGCTGCAGACGGGCAAACAGAGTTCAACACACTCAGAAACCCACACCAAATCAATTTCAGCTGGAAAGAAGTGAATTTGAAGTACTTCATTCAGATTTTCACACTCATTCTCTGGATGTAATCTGACAAACTGTACCTCACTCTCTAAAACAAGGTTAATTACAAACTCCTCAAACCTCATAAAAGTAACAGCAGCTAACCAAGAAGCAGAGATCATGCTCCTCATGAAATTTTAACTGCTGAACAAAACATCATGTTTTTCTACTACCTGCTACAACCTTATGCTCCCTTTTTTCATTCAAATTACCTTATATCACAGACAACATTAACAGAATACCCCATCAAAGCAATATACATTACATAGTTAATGAGGACTCTCTAATCATCTCTATAACCAGAAGTGTAAAACATATAGAAAGTGCTTAAATTTTGTCAACATTCCAATTGCAAAGCTTATTTTATACTTAGAGACTGAAACAGAGATTATTTCAAGATACAGAAACTTTATCACAGCCTACTAAACAGTCCTTATGATCAAAGATGTCAACTTGCTACGTGCTTTATGAGCATAAGGCAGCTTACAGGAAAAAGTCAGAAAAACCACATGGATATGAGCAGAAGCAGACAAGAAAGCTCAAGTGGTTAGCACATCAAAGCCATAGCACAATGCAAGTCTCCTGCATGTGTCCAAGCAAAGAAACTTTAAGGGAGATTGCGAAAAAATGAAACAAAGTGACTTAGTAGAAAAGTATTAACAGATATAAATCTCTTTTGTTCAGCAATATGAAAACAACTTACAATTTAATTTCCTGAGCTGGTATACAGGTATAACAAGCAGGGAAGAAAATCAAAGGACCTTTCTGGAGCTTTTACAAAACAGAAATAAATAGGTCTGACACTTCAAAAAATTTAAAGATCCCAGAACATTGACCAAAAGCAAGCCTCCAATACTGGGCATGCATGGATATCAATTTTAGAAAGAATAGTCAAATCTTAATGAAATCCACCCCGATTCCTGGAATCAAAAGGAATTTACAATCAGACTGACATGACACCGCAGGCATCCCTGAGCTGAGGATACCTCACCTGCACCCTCTGCTGGTACTGAATCTGTAGGGAACTTTGAGATGACCCTGGTGTAGCCAGTCCTGACACTCCCTCCATACCCAGGAAAATAAAGTTGTTGAGGGATCGCAGAGCAGAGAAGACTGTGGTATTATCTTCCATGTTCTCCATGGCTCTGGAAATACATAAAAAGCCATTTGAGACATTCAGAGCAACTTACGGTACACAGGCTGCTTTACTAAAAAGAGATATGCTACTGTCCTGAGGAAACACTAAACGCAAGGCCTTCCAGCTCACAGGGTACAAAACCCAACCTGCCAGCTGCTGCTGGGACCAGAAAACACTACCCAACCAAGGCTGAAGTCGTGGGTCTCTGAAGTGAGGGAGAGCTAGTTCTTCCCCCAGCTTTCTGGCTGAAATGGTTTGCTTTTATTGAAACACATTCTCCCCTGAATCTCCAGACTATAAACATACAAACAAGAGCTGTCATAAGTTACACAAAGGTGAGTTCTCCTTTCCTACCTAAACAAGATAGATTCTGGGATACAAGCTGACATCGTAGGCCATGAAGACCTACAGCACGTAACACTAACAAACAGAACTCGTTACCCTTCATCCAAACATTTGAGGCAGATGGGGAATAGAACTAATTCCCTCTTAGCAGCAAACCCTATCTTGAACACAACTTGCTTTTCCTTCCCAAAAAGTACTTTGGAACCTAACTCCCAGCAACGAGACTTCCCAACTTCTCAGATCACTTCCATCAGTAAAACTGTGCCTCCTTATTCACAAAAAAGCTTTTGCATTTCTCCACATTGGGAAGGGTACGAACTAAAAGGCCATGGGCAAATCAAGCCTGGAGCCCAAAAAGCCTGCAAGGCTTCCTACCCAGGAGACTTTAAGAAGCCTGAAGAGAGCCCGAGTGCCTGCAGGCCCCAGGAAGCCCCAGAAGCATGGAATAAAGTTCAGGACCAGGAAAGGCAACTCAGAACATTCACGCAGGTGTGACCAGAGACACAGATTTGAGGCGA
>NW_010247484.1:0-218 GCF_000690775.1 Eurypyga helias | reverse complement strand
CCCCCCCCCCCTAAGAGAAACCCAGCCGTTACTCTCTGCGTTTGTATCATCACGACGAGAAGACACAGGAGAAGCAGAAACCAGGACGAAAACGTTTATTCGGAATAACCACACGCCAATAAACTCAAGGGAGACCGCTGCCAACAGGTACCTGCGCTCCAGCCCGCTCTGCGATCGGCAACCGCCTTAAAAACTGCCGAGACACGCACACGCCGCCT
>NW_010247483.1:1981-2337 GCF_000690775.1 Eurypyga helias | reverse complement strand
GGCCCGGTCCAGCCCAGTTTAGGCTTGACCCGGCCTGGTTCAGCCTGGTTTAGGCTTGGCCCGGTTTGGACCCCTTTGGCCCAGCTCAGCCCGGTTTGGGTTTGGCACAGTTCGCCGCAATTGGGCCTGGCCTGGCAGGGGCTTGGCCTGATTCAGACTCCTTTGGTCCGGTTCGTCCCGGTCTGGGTTTGGCCCAGCTGAGCCTGGTCTGTGTTTGGTCCGGTTCAGCCTCGTTTGGCCTGGTTCAGCCCAATTGGGCTCAGCCCGGCCCGGCAGGGGCTTGTCCTGATTTGGACCCCTTCGGCCCAGCTCAGCCCAATTTGGGGTCGGCCCAACTCAACCAAGTTTTAACCCGG
>NW_010247483.1:0-1852 GCF_000690775.1 Eurypyga helias | reverse complement strand
GCCCAATTTGGGTTTGGCCCAACTCAACCCAGTTTGACCCGGTTCAGCCCGGTTTAGACTTGACCCGGTTCAGATCCCTTTGGCCCAGCTCAGTCCAGTCTGGGTTTGCTCAGGCTCAGTCTAGTTTGTCCTGGTTCAGCCCAACTGGGCCCAAACCAGCGGGGCTTGTCCTGATTTGGACCCCTTTGACCCAGCGCGGCCTGGTTTGGGTTTGGCTCAACTCAACCCAGTTTGACCTGGTTCAGACCAGTCTGGGCTTAGTACATCTTGGCCCAGTCCGGGCTTGGCCCGGCGCAGCCCGGTTTGGCCTGGCTCAGCCTGATTGGGTCTGTCTCCGCCCGGCAGGGGCTTGTCCTGGTTTGGACTGCCTTCGGCCCAGCTTGGCCTGGTTTGTGTTTGCCCCAGCTCAACTTGGTTTGACTTGGTTCAGTCCAGTTTAGGCTTAGCCCAGCTCAGCCCAATTTAACCTGGTTCAGTCCAGTGGGGGCTTTTGTCCCTCTTTGGACCCCTTCAGGCCAGTTCAATCCAGTCTGGACTTTAACTGTTTCAGATCCATTTGGCCCAGTTCGGCCCACTTTAGGCTTGGCCTGGTTAAACCCAGTTTGGGCTTGGTCCTGTTCAGTCCAATTTGGCCTGTTTCAACCTGGATTTGGCTTGGCCCAGTTTGGCCCCATCTGGCCCAGTTCAGCCCGACTTGGGCTGGTTCAGCCTGGTTCAACCTGGTCGGGACTTTAACCAGTTCAGACCCATTTGGCCCAGTTTTGTCTGGATTGGGCATGTCCCAGTTCAGCCCAGTTTGTTCTGGCTCAGCCCAGTTAAGGGTTTGGCCCAATTTAGCCCAGTTTGTCCTGGTTCAGCCCAGTTTAGGTTTGGCCCGATTCAGCCTTGTTTGGACTTTAACTGGTTTGACCCCTTTCAGCCCAATTCGGTACATTTAGGGTTTGTCCCAGTTCAACCCAGTTGGGTCCAGTTTGCGTTTGGCCTGGTTCGGCCCAGATTGAGCTTGGCCCTGTTCAGCCCCATTTGGCTTGGTTCAGCCCAGTTCCCCTCCCTTAGGCTTTGGCCCATTTTGGCTTGGCACAGTTCAAGCCAGTTCCCAGTAAGGACTTGGCCCAGTTTGGCCCAGTTTGGCCCACCAGCAATAAACCTGGTTCTATTTGATGCCTTCTGTGCTTAACCCAGTTTGGCCCAGTTCAGACCAGTTAGGACTTGACCCAATTCAGTTCCTTTTGGGCTTGACCTAATTAAGACTTGGCCTGGATCAGGCCAGTTCAGCCCAGTTCAGGCTTGGCCCAGTTTGGCCCAGTTAGGACCTACCCAGTTTGGCTCAAATTGGCCTAGTATGGCCCAGTTTGACCCAGTTTAGTCCAGTTCAGCCTAGTCTAGCCCAGTTCAGCCCAGTTCACCCAGCCTTGGCCCAGTCCAGCCCAGTCTGGTTCAGCTGACCCAGTTAAACCCCAGTCTCCGCCTGGTTTGGGCCCAGTTCATCCCAGTCTGGCGCCATCTGTCGACCCAGTTCAGCTCGACCGGGTTCTAGCATGAGTTTGGTCTGGCCCAGTATGGCCCAGTTCAGCCCAGTTTGGAACAGTGCAGTTCAACCCCACCCAGCTTGGCTGGGTCCGGTTGGACCTGGACCGGTTCGGCCCTGACCTGACCCAGTTTGGCCCAGTTTAACCCCACACTCCCCCAGTTCAGCCCCAGCAGAGCCCAGTTTCACCCCGACCCCATTTGGTTTGGCCCCGTCCCAGTTTGGCCCAGTCCAACCCGCCCCATCCCAGTTGGCCCCTGGCCTGGTTTGGCCCTGGCCCGGTTAGGCCCAGGTCGAGGCTCACTTTCACTCTGCCCCCCCTCC
>NW_010247482.1:282-14237 GCF_000690775.1 Eurypyga helias | reverse complement strand
GATTTTTTTCTGACCAGAAAAGCTTGCTTCTGATTGTGATGCTAATTAATTGTCAAACAAATTCAGGTTTAACACGTTTAGGTTTCAGGTTTAATGAAGCCTCATTTGGTCAGTTTACCACTTCTTAACACATCAGCCAATTCAGGCTTTTTTCTCCTTTGATCTTAGCATCTTGAGAGAAATGTCTAAGGAAGAGAGTCTGAGTGCAAAATCATGGCATCTTGGCAAGTGACAGAACTCTCCTGGTCTTCAGTGAGACTGGCACAACACTCCATCTATTGTACAAGGAACAGGCAAACTTCCAAAGCACCACCAAAGGTAAGTAGTTATGAGCAGAGGAAAGAGTATTTCATCCTACCGTTCACTGTGTAGGAGGGAGAAGGAAAGGAAGACTGGTGAAAACATGTGTGTGGGGATTGCTGAGCAATGTTGGTCTTACAAAGAATCAGAAATAGAGGAAAAAGCTTTTAGATGGGAATATATGATGATCTCTTTGTTGGTTTTGCCAGCAGACATGAGTAGGAAAGCTGTCAGTCTTTTATGTACTGTGAAATTAATGAAGAATAATCCATCCCATGTCAGCTCTTAATTATATGATACATCCAATTATAGATAAAATAATGGTATAATGAGATTTGCACCAAAGGAAAAGAAGCTGCTGTTTTGAAGAGAAAGCTGCTTTGTTGTCCCAAGTTTTGGAGAGTAATACAAGAGTCATAGGCACAGACACATCCTTGTGACAGTCTCCATGTAATTGTATGCACGTACAAAATGGGAAGTTAACCATCTCTTCATTGCTAGTAATAAACATCAATGAGTGCATTTTAAGAATCGTCATTATATCAAACAAGTGTCCAAAGATTAATGGACTCTAATTTTTCCTGCCCTTCACTGAAGAGCTCGTAGCACATTTTGTGAAAGCACATAGTAAAAATAGCATGAATCAGGTTGAACGTGAGCCTACTTGTCTGTGACACATCCCAGCACAGATCTATACACCTTTCCTTGCCTTGTGCTACCCATAAACATTGCTTCTAGAGCACTGCTTCTGGCAAAGTTATGGGTGCACATGAATTAACAAAAATAGGAAGCATTTTTGGAAACCAGGAAAGGGACATTGAACTAGATATGCAAGCTGAGATATGGGGGTGAGGGACTGCTGGAGTAGTCTGAAATTGTAACATTTTCAGAATGCAGAGAAAAATCAGGCCGTGGCCAGATACTACCTGTGAAATCACAGGTTAGTTTAAAAAAACCCTCTTCCTTTACACACAACTTAAATTGAAGCAAGTTACTTCCTCAGCAGAAATTAAATAAAGGCTTTCCCTGTATCAGGTGGCTTGGGAGACAGGATGGCAAGATTTCTTTTATTCACAGGTTTCCCACCATTTAGCAGGTGCTATTGGGAAAGCCATTGCCCCTCCCATTGTCTTAGTTTATCCATATTAGGAGGAGATTAGTTTACTTTCAAAACACTCTATTCTTATAACAATTATAAGATATTTCCCAGTTTGGTCCTGTCTTCTTAAGGGAAGTTTCTAAGGAAGAAAGTCCAGATGTAAATCATGGCAGTTATAAGAACATAGTACAAGAACAAGAGATTCTTCAGTTATAAGAAAAAAAAAGAGCAAAGTAGTGGTATTGACCGTATTTCTACAAACTGCTGTGCTTTTTCCAGTTCCCTATAGTTGTGTTTCCTCAGTGCCTGAAAAAGACCATATTCTCTGAATCTTTCTTTCCTCAGTCACAAAGCAATTGGCTACGATGAAACTAGACTTTACAGGAAGATATTCAGTGCACGTTTGTATGGAAAATCTCACTCTTGCTTAGTCAGTCATTCTAGCCCATGTTTTTCACCTGTTTTACCCTCAGTACTTGACTCTAAACAGCAACAATGTGGAAAAATCAGAAAGTAGGCTATATGAAAACCCTTTTTTTCTTTTTCTTTTTCTTTTTTCTTTTTCTTTTTCTTTTTCTTTTTCTTTTTCTTTTTCTTTTTCTTTTTCTTTTTCTTTTTCTTTAAAACTAGCGTTCTAACTAAATATCCCTTTAGACATGTATTAGCTGTTGCAGGCTGGTAACGGGCAAGTTAAGCTGGAAATATTGTTTGAACACTTATTTAAAGTACATTAAAGTATGTATGACCTAAGCCTACTCTAACCAATTGCTCACATCTCTCTTTATATTCTTGCTTTTCATTATATGTGACAAGATTTATAGACCCTGTCTGCTGCCATTAGGCTCTGGAGCATTGTTCCACCACCTATAACACAGACAGCATGTTGCTGATTTTTAGCTTTTTTTTTTTTTTTCTCCCCTTTGCGGTCTATTTTCTTGTATGAAAACACCCTGCAAAAAAAAGTAAACTGTTATTGCTGGGGCCCCACCCAGCCTCCACCACCTCCAGTTCAGCGAAAATTCAATGCACTTAATTGTGACTTACATCTGCCAACTTCCACATATTATATTTTTTCCTGAAGAGAATTGTCTTTTAAAAACACAGTTGCCTGAGCTATTACACAGTAAAGTAACTGGTTATGCTTTACTAATTGGGAAACTTCAATTATTTTAACACGGGTTTAACTTGTTTACTTCTTCTAGCAAATATGGCCAAACTTTTTTGATATTCATGACACCTTTCCTAGCTGTTTTCTTTGTTTGCTGCCTTTGCAGTGACAGTTTCTGACTCCTTCAAAGTCCAACCCCAATAATTTTTAACGGAGTAACACACACACTCACATTTGTGAACTATCAGTTGGTAATACCTGTTTCTGTGACTGTGCTGCCATCATGCCCACAATAAGGATGGTATCTGGGGCGGGGCGGGAGAAAGAAGAAAAGGAAGAAAGGAAGAAAAAGCACCAGCGTGCACCAGCTATTTACCCACCATTACCGAATGATGGACTAATATTTCATTAGTTCTAGATGTAGAAGCAAAGGAAGTAGAACTCCACCCTTTCAGTACCCTCAGCTTGTTGCCATGAGTCCTCTGTCTATTTTAAATGGGCAATAGTTGCAGTGTCTTACAGTGGATCATAGAAGGGACTATATGCATTTGCCTGCCTTAGAAAGTCTACAAATGAACACACAAATAGATTAGTGTAAGCAACAAAATAGCCAGGTGGGAGTTTAATGAGACATTAAAATAAACCTTTAGGCTGAAAACCCAGCTACAAGAAACAGATGCAAGCTTCAGTGATTCACAAATGATAAGCACAATACCATTTAGCAACCACATCAAATATACATAAGGTTGTTCCTCTGGCAAAAGCTCCCAACAGACTATTCTAGTTCCCTACAGGAGATAGCAATGATACCAAAGCAATTGGAAGGATAGAAAAGGGGCTTTGCTCCATTTATTGTCATGTTACATCTTTTTTTAAGAGGTTTTCAATTCCTGTTCAAGGCAGGATGGAGTTGGGTGTCCAATAAATAGAGACACTCCAAAAGGTAACTGAAAGGCTCCACAACTCATGTTGTCTATTCTTGCCTCAGGAAAACCTGTATTTTACAATTCATCTAGACAGGTGACGTTTATAAATATAAGAAAAAAGGAAGAGCAAGGTCTAATACTGAACATTAATTTTGGACAAATAGAAAAGGAAGTCCTTTGGGAACAACCTACTTGACTCAGTGTTTCTATACATTTTACCTTTCCTTCCGCACAGTTCTGCCACAGTTCAGTGTCCCAGGTGTGCCTGTTCTTCTCCCTCTTGGATACAGGGTACTGAATTTGATGTTGTCTTTGCTGACTGGAATAATCAGCTGGACCACAGAATCATAAAATCAAAGAATAACTTGAGTTGGAAGGGACCTTGAGAGATCATCTACCCCCCTTCCAAAGGCAGGAACAGGTTTCGCTAGATCAGGCTGAACAAAGCTGTGTCCAAGACTCTATCTTTGCTGCAGTCTCCTGGGAGGTGTGGTATGTACGTACTCTCACATAAACTGCACTTACCCTGTAGGAGAAAAACTTGTTCCAAACTAAAGTGAATAAGCTGACCTAATCAAATTATGTTAAAAATGCAGTGAAGAAAAGACATCTTAGTGTTTTATTCCAAGTATCTCTAAACCTGAGTTTAACCTGATAGCTCAGAATAAAGCCCAAGTGTCTCATCTTCACTGGTGTTTTAACCAAGTTTATCTAGATGAAGATCACACAGCTTTTCCCTTTTCTTCATGACTCTGCTAGAATACCCCTCCCCTACACGGTAGGTGCGACAACTTTTAAATATTTACGCAAATAATGCCAGATGAATTGCTTTGTATTATGGCAGGCATAATGGCTTGTACTCATTACCATAAATGTATGCACAACACTCCTTAGGTTAAAAAAAGTTCCCCTTGATAATAAACAGGTTTTGAAAATCTATTCAAAAGCCAGGCTGATCCATTTCAAATGCTTTGTGAAATTGAAATACTATATAAGGGGAAGAGAAACATAGGATGTAAAGCGGTCTGTGAAGAGTTTCACTGAAATCTTAAGGACAACAGTGCAAGGCACACGCAAGGATGCTATTGAACCAAAACAAGTGCTGCTCAGATGTGGGTGTGAATAGTATCTCATGCTTTTCACATTTCCTTTATTTTAATTATTTATTTAGTTTAGTTATGTGAATGATTAAAGATTGGGGGGGAGGTGTGTGGAAATAACATTGTGAATCTCCAAGTTGCCTAAATCAATATCTATCTAAAAGAGGAAACAGCACTCACTTCTGTGCAAAACGCAAAGGCTATAAAATCAGATCATTGCACATGATAAGTTTTGAAAGCTATGCTATGGAATCATTTCCAGGCAGAATATTTCAAAGTCTGTGAAGAACGTCAGCTTGATAAGGCAGTTTTCTTATTTCTCTGTTCACGCACAGAAATTTCCACACTCTAGGTCAGCTCCTATGAGTGATCTAGGTGGACAAATAAAGAACCTAAACACATATTGTGGTCCTCAAATCTCCCACTCAACTGCTGCATGAAACTGGAGTGTTAACGTTTCCAGATCTCTTTTCTTTTGGCATGTTTTCTAGGGACATGGGATTTTCCCCTGTTTTCTCAGAACTAGCCCAGTTTTGACAGAGTTGGGGGTTTTTCCCTGTCACCCAAGGCATGGGTTTGTCCAGTCAACATCTCCAAAGTAATTGTTCCTTTAATTGTTGTGTAATCTCATGAGAAGCTTGTAGCCCATCTAACTGCTGCAGGATCACGTGTTAGAAAATGCACTTATACGTTTGTATTTTGCAGTCAATAGATATGTTTCTTAGGGCAGATCTTGCATTGTCTAATATGCTTTTTCTTGGACAGACTGAATAACTTTTATTTTTTAACACAATGTAGAAAAGGGAAGAGAGAGTTCTTGCACTTGTAGCTTGGCACTTGGAATAGCGCTGTTCCCTCTTCCCACTGGGTCCTTGGAGAAAGTCCCCTGGGGCTCTTGGGGGGAAAAAACCCAAATTACTTAGAGGTGAGATTTTTGAATGCTTAGTCAGTAGAGCATTTCCCTTAAGTATCTGCTTGGTGGGTAAGTCTCTCCTGTGGACACAGTGACCTCCAGTCACACCTTGCTGACCACAGGGGCTCTCACAAGTCTTACTGAGGAGGTCTGTCAGTCAGACATATATGTTGAATGTAAAGGCCCAAAAGTTATAAGCCAGGCACAAACCCATGTAGAGCAGAGAGAAAGATTCTAACCGACTTCCTTAACCCCTGGATTCAGCCCTAGATACATGGCCATGAAATCAGGGGGAATTTTTCCTGGGTGGTGTGATAGGCAGAGCTGGCCACTTTGAGGCAAAATTCATTGCAGGGCACTGCAGAGTGGCACTTGGGGGCTAAAGGGAGCAGAAGGTGCCCCCCAGCTTTTGTTGAGTCCCGTGCAGTGCCAAAAGAGGACCTGGGTGCTGGACCAAGCTGCAAAACCCACTGGCAAAAATAAACCCCAGGTTCATCGCTGTGATGGTTGCTGACTATTCCTGCAGATTTTTTATTTTGTTGTTAGTATTGCCTTCCTTTCCCTAAAGTCCTTTGGAAAGCCTTTAGGAAATCTTTTAGGAAAGATGGATTCGCCCCTTAGCGTCACCTGATACCTTTGCAATAATCCTGCTGTGACCTTTCTCCCACTTAACTGGAACATTTAAACTGCCCAGACTACCGTGCTGTCTTGCTAAGCAGGATTAGGGGAAGAAAAATAGCACTTAACCTGGTTTAGAGCAGTGAGATATATTTCAGACTAGAGGGTAAGACCCAAACTACAATAGATGTAGCCTGGCTCGTACCTACTCAATCTAGAGTTAAAAACAGCCCTAAACTCTCCTTAGAGTAATGAATGCATCTCTGCTTTAAAGTGCCATCAGCGCTGGCGGCGGAGGGGGGGAAGCGTTCCTGGGGATTAACTGCTAAGGTGCTACAAAAATAGCTGTAACAAATATACAATTAATTTTTTTAGGTATGCAGACCTATATTTAAACTACTGTATCTTTTTAACTTTTCAAAATTTTTTTAATTTTTGCAAACAAAACTTGTGAGGGAAATGCCTACTTCTAAACAAAATCTAAACATCGTTTTTATTTTGTTTCAAAAAAAAAAAAAAAGAAATGATCCTTAGAAATCCCTTCCAACAAGAGATCTTCTGTATTCTGTGAGATTTTTAATTTTGCCTGTAGGTTTCTAAAGAAACAACATAATTTTCAACTGTAACCTTGACTGATAAGCAAACAGGTTGTTGAGCAAGTAAAGGAAAACCGCAAAAAAACAAAGGGAGACTGTGTGCAAGGTACAAGATGTAGTGTTGGTAACATCCCCACCTGACTACACAACTTCCAGCTTGTCTCACATGAGGAAAAATGTAAAACATTTCCTTTGTTTGTATTTGAAAAGAAAATATCCTGCTCCTCTGCATTCACAAACATGCACACTCACGTGCGCACACTCACGCATACACACACCTATACAGGAACCCCTGTAACGTCTGGGGTTGCTCTTAAGGCTCCTACTTTGGCTTCAGCTCAGAAAATGTTGCTTCCCCGAGTCCTTAATAAGAACAATAGCACTCATCTCTTAAAATTGCTTTTGAGTTCACCACCTGTCTTCCATGCCTTCACGCATACAAACACATGCACAGTGTGTAAGCAGGAAGAAAGAATGAGATGAGAAAAGCATTAAGTTGCTTTACTAAGCTGAATTTCCAGTTCATCTATTTATAGTAGCAATAGGGCATAAGCTAAATAGCATTATGCAGGTTTATGCAAATTTCCTAGGATGAAAGGGGAGCACAAGTGACAAGAAAGCAAATATAGCATTGAAGGCCACCGGAAATCTGTCTTAACGTCCAGCAGTGGCCTGACTAAACAAACAGCAAACACAACACAGAGTTGTATTTTACTTTTAACGCTCAGCAGTTGGTACCTTAAAGAGGAGGGTAGCTCCATCTTGAGGGTTTAAACTCAAAATAGACCCAGTAACATATGTGCTGTTAATTTGACCTAATTAGCTGTTGCTAGTTGCGGGACTTAGATGAAGAATCTCATTACACAGATTAGATATAAAATAGAGGGAATCTTGGCCCTCAGTGGAGATCAGGCGGAAAAGCAGTTTAATATCTGATATGTACTGTTTCTGGGTCCACTGGTCTTTGCAAGGGATGTTAGAGGAGCTGAAGCTCTTGTATCTTCTACGACTTAGTCTTCTGTAACAAGCTGATCCTTGAAAAGAGTCCTGAAGATTTTTATTTAAAATTCCATTGGGTTTGGGTATCGTTTCCTTGGATTTATAAAAAAAGCAAGGGACTGTATCTGTATTCACTTCAGAGATGAAGTACAAGTCCAGATTGGCAGGAAGCACCCTGGTTGCCTGTAGCATGCTATGTCCTCAAACTATTGTGAGCTTCACAGTTATCGTCAGAAAACACCGAAGTTAGTATAAAAGAGAATTTTTTTCCTCCAGTGGGAACTGACTACAAGTATATTGCTTTTTGTCATTGCTGAATTCACGCTGTCGGTGTACGCTTCACTCTTTGGCAGGAGGCTTTGCAAAGGAAAATATGAAGGCTTTTGGAACACACACTCAAGAAAAACTCCCAAATGAAATCAGTGTGGAGTTCTGCCCAAATCAGAAGTCCAGAAGGGAGGCTTCAGTCTGGCACTTGAAGAAACTATTTACAGAACTGTTAATGAGTGCACTGTGATGGAAAGTCATAGCAGAGCATGTCCTGCATGTTGCCAAGAGTGAAAATTTGACATAATAAAAACATATATGGGATTAAAAATATCTTAAGCAACTGATAGCATTCATCAAAAAAACCACCCCCAAAAAAGCTGTTTACTAAACTTACCATTAACTATTAATACCATGCTGCAGCATAACTGATTCAAGAATATGTGTACAGTATAACTTAGAGATAAGCAGATCTGATGAATATGAATTACTATCTAATGTATATGTATAAAAAAATGGGTGTATCAGAAATACGGTTAGGACTGAACTCTGGAAATCAACTGTAATTTCTGTCTTTATTTTTGCTTACATCTTGGCTTTTCCTTTTCAAGGGATTACACCCAGCAAAATGCTTGTCTTTACACACACTCCAAAATGCATGTAAACTACATTTCATTAGGCAAAGAAGAACACCACAGACTCTGAACAGAGCCTTCCTCTTACCTTAGAAAATGGCAATGTGAATATAAAGAGGAACAGAAACCTTCCTTGGGAAATAAGCACAATTATAATATCAGGGTTAATATAGCTGCAGTAAATATCAAAACTTCCCTGGATTTCATGGAACAGAATCAGAGATGTGTGATGCTGTCAAACACACCCAGCACACTGATGTTAGGTGTTTGCAGGACTGCTAAAATGACTCTTGAATGCCTGACATTGGAACAAGGACAGTTATAAGTATTTTCTCCCAACTGCTCCAAATTTTCCTGAGTGTGTTTTTACAGCAAAGGGATTTACAAGATTGCCGTGGTCAGTCAGATCAGCTGCATAAGAGAAATAGCTACCAAATCTTCTGAGTGTTTTGGGAAACCTTCACCATTCTATTGCATGGACAGGATCTAGATGGTGGGGGAGAGGGTTGGGCTTGTTAGCTTTTCTTTGGTTTTCTGAAAGGATCTGCTAAAGGAAACTTGTGGGAACCGAAACATAATTTTATTTTGCCTGAGAACAGATCCAGCTTTATATAATTGTGTTTTTTGTGAGGTATCGACTGTGGAGTTGGCTCAGAAAAAGTCTGTTAAACATGCTGACCAGGAAGGATAAAATAATAGCTTTATTGAGACAAGCAATGAAACACAACTGCTCAGCCTATATCCTGGCCTTGCATTCTGAAGATACCAATGTATTTATTGAAAGACCTGCCTTACTGAAAGGAGAGAAGGGAAAAGTTGTCAGCTGCTGGAGGCTAACGTGGTATTTCTAATCTCCAGACAGCAATGCAAAGAACCCAAGGTAGCCCGGAACAAGCTGTCTCCAGACCTGGATACTGCACAGTCATGTCAATACGGTATGAAGCTCTGACACAAGTGCAAGGCCGTGTAAGGTGCTGCTGTATGGGGTTTTCTGACTTGGTATCATACCCTCTTGTGCACTTACCTTTCACTGCAAAAGAGTCAGCTCTAAACTTACACATCTAAAATGAAATAAGAAAAGTAGATTGTGCAAGTGCTGTGTACGTCTTGCATGTGGTTTCTGATTCCTTGGTTTGCTGTTGGGTTTTTCAATCAATATATCTCACTGTTGTGTACCCCTTGGAAAAGTACGCAGCAAACGGTTTTGAAGAAGCTTAGAAATCTTTCCTGTGCCATTTCCATGATGCTACCATCCGCAGACTCATGAAATCCTGATATTTCCCCGAAGTAACAGGGAGGATGCAGTAGGGAGTGGTGAAACAGAAGCATACCCAGATGGGGTGTGGTATTTAGGGAAATTCCTGAGAACGGTGGCTTACTAGAGATCATAAAAGTCAACAGATCCATCATGAAAATGCACCAACCCCCTTTCCTGAAATTTTGCGTAGATAATAGCCTTTAGATGGCTCTAATTTTCAATGAAGAATCGAAATATCAGAGTTGATGCAGTGGTGATGGAGGAAATGAATGACTTGTCAAAAGCTGGAAGGATCCAGCTGACTTGCTATAAATCCATGCTGGCTGAAAAACACGTTGCTTGCTCACTGGAGAGATTCATTAGTATTAATAGAAAAGTTCAGTAGGTCACAAAAGTCTCATGCTCTCGTGGAAGGCTTCGAACAGAAGAGGGAGGTAAAGGATTCAAATGGTCTTAATGTCTGTACTCTCTGCTTAGAAGAGGACTGGAGAAAACCCATCCCCATTCTCTGCTGGCAAATTAGCCACTTTAACTGTATTATTTTTTGGTCAAATCTCCTAAATGCTTTAGCAGCAGTCTTGTCTGACAAGTGACTTGAGGTCAAGGCCTTAATGTAATTTTCTTCTTTTTTTTTTTTTTCTCCAATAAATTACACAATTAAATAGAATTCTGTGCAGATAGAATTGGGATTGAAGTAGTCTGAGTGCAAAAACACTCTGCGGACCAAAGGAAACTGTGTGGGCAAAAGTACTGCTGTTAGACCCAAGCAGAAACGAAGGCACAGGTTTGTCATTGAGTACTTGGTGTTATAACCTAAATTCATCCTCGAAGGATTCAAGTCTCTTCTGGGTTCCTTAGGTAATTGCTTATCTCTTAAAACTGGCTCTTGTATGAAGCAACACAAAGGAAAAGTTTAAACCAAGAATAGTGTTGAGGTGAAATGCTAATGTTTCCTACCAACTGAACTTGCAGGTGTTGAAATGTTTTCCTTACTTCGCTGGGCAAAGTTTGTTTCAGCTCTGTAGTAGAAAATCTCCAGTCAGGTGAATCCAAACTTGCAGCTACAGCTGTTTAACTTTGGAAGGGGTACGTATCAGAACTATCTGTTTCATTTGCTCTCCATCAGAATGCAGGCAACGTGAATCAAAATTTAAAATCACAATTAATTTCAAAGAACAGTTGTTATGATGTTCACGAGATTGAATAGAACAGTATTTCAGTACCCTTACAGAAATCTGTATTTCTTGAAATGGGAATGTGAATGGAGTCCCCATGATGATTCCAAATTAAATATGTGTGTGATCTGGAAAAACATACTTTTTGCTTTTTTCAAACCTTGGCTTTCCTCAAAATCTAGAAAAAAACAGTGAATATATTTCAGAGATCCCTGAGTGGAGGAAAACACTCCTTTGAAATGTCACGTTTAAGCCTGGCCATTCCTAGCATTTTCTGCAGGACCTCTTCTGTCCTGCTCACATCCCTGTTTTGCTCTCGCTAGACACATTTCTGTGGTGGCATTAACAAGCTGTGCCTGCTAGAATGAGTCTGCAGAAATTTCTCAACAGCTTTATGCAGAGTCCTTACTCTTACTGTCAGAGGAGATGGGAACAAAAAAGATTTCTATCCCTGTCTCAGATGATGGATCGTGGCGTTCTGTTACAAGTGGGCAATGCTAAATACAGATAAAAGTTTAAAATCTTCGCAATCCTTACTCAGACAAAAATAACCCCAGACAAAAATTCTATTGATGCCAAACTAGGATTATACTTCATTCTAAAATTGCCATGAATCTGAAAAGCTCCAGTTCTATGAAAAGTATTGCTTCCAAAGATGATTTCCAGTCAGTACATCAGGCAGTAAGAGCTTGGAACTGGTGGAGGTGAGGAGGCATGAAAAGAAGTACTGAGTTCAATAGACTAAAACACGATGGAGAGTAAAAAGGATGTTACTATTAAATGGATAACCTATATGTACAAAGTAAATAAAAATAGATGTTCTGAACCACTGAGAAGCCCTTTTAATCCAAGGCTACTCCTGAGGCCCAGTAAAAGGTAGAGAGACTTCTGCTTAGTGTAACCTAGATCCATACGCTGTCCAACTCTCCATAAAGAAATGTTTTCTACTTCCAGTGACTCAGCCAACCAATTCAGCTTGCCTCTTAGGAAAAGGCTGAAAAAACACATAGGTTTTGCAACGCAAAAGTTGACAAAGCTGGCTGTGATTGCCCTTTCCTGTCAATACTACCTTTATTCCCAATCTCTGGTTAAAAATGCGAGGCAATCAACAGGAACAGCTGGCTTGGATCTGGCCAACATCCAGAACTTTGGGGGCATTACATATCAAAACCAACCATGTATCTTCCTTAGAAATGAGCCAGAAGCATGCTGCAGACCGCAGCATGTTGTTCATAGTTCATAAAACCCCAAACGGGCTGCTGTCATCCGCAGTAGAGAAGTATGCTCAGAAAATACAGCGCTGTGTCAAGCGCATTCCAGCAGTTTTGTAGCCAGCTATTTAGTGAGATGCCCATTTCGGGCAAAGTTCTGAGGTGCTTCTTTATACTTGTGACATCAAGTGGTAAATACTGGGCTCTCCACGACACAGAGTAAGGTGAGGTGTTTGCCCTGTGACGTGAAACAGCGTAGAAAGGATGGAAGAGTGTCATTAATCACTGTATGGTATCTCAATATTCCGACAGTGTCTAAGGAAGACGAACCTGCAATGGTTCACTGCTTCCCCTTGACCTAATAAGGATGGAGGTGCATCTTTCTCGTATGTATGGGCTTTCTCTGCTGCATGTATATACTAACTAACCCAACCTGAGGCTGTAAGAAGCATGAAAATAATCTAAACCCCAGGGTGCCTTGTAGGGAACTACTCGCCTCCTGTTTTCCCAGCAGCAAGCCGAAAGCCAGAGGAAAGAAATGATAACTCCTGGCAGGACAACTCTTTCTGTGGATTGTTCCTAGGGCTGGGCAGCTATGTGCCACTTCTTATGCAGCATGAGATGTGAAATATTAATTTATCCCTCAGGATAGGGGAGCTCAGAAGAAAGCTGGAGACAGGTGAAAATGTAATGGGGTGTATTTGTCCAATATATGTGCAACCAAAGTGAATTTATGCACCAAAGTGAACAAGGAGATAATTTTATTAGCTTTGCAAATACACTAGCGATACTGCAAAACAAAAGAAGCCTTTTTTTTTGATAGATCTAATTTCATTTCAGCTAAACATCTCTTCCTGTTTCCAGCACTCGGGCCAGCAAGTCCAACCCTTCTACTTTCTCCGTGAATGAAGTTAAGGAAATCTAAATACCAGCTATTTTTACAGTTCTGCAGCATCTGAAGGTCTAAGACCTGTTCTAGGAAACCAGTGTGAGCGGCGTCACATTGTCTCAGGTGTGAAAGACTTTGCGTCTCTAACACACAAGCTCCAGCAATATTGATTCATTCACTTTTACTAATGAGGTCTGTACGGGTTCAAAGGAACAACAGTACACTGAGTCTGGAGGGCTGGGACTAACATAAAATACTAAAATATTAATGTAAAAAAACTATGTTGCTTTAGATCAGGTATCAGAGATTTTTTTTTTTCTTAAAGCTACTTTACTAGCCAAAGTGAAGCCCCAACGTCACTCACAGCTGTAACAAATCTTAAAAGAATCCCCACCTGCTGCTGATCTTAAAGCCCTTCGACCCAAATCCTCAATCAAAATCTGCCATCACTGGCACAAAAATCGGCAATTACATCTTCAACATACCCGATAGTGGGAAAATGCTTTGACTCTGGAAAGTGTTCCTGCGCTACCTTTGAAAAGCCAGATGTTTGTAATCTATTACAATCTTGTGTTTTGACGTTTTCCAATCCCCAATTCTTACAAATGCTTGATCCAAAGCCAAAAGAAACATTGGAGTCATTCCTCTAGCCTTTGGTGTGTTTGGAATCAGCCACAGAATCCCCAAATTATATGAAATGGTTATAGAAAAGAATACTGCATTGTATTCTTCAGCGGCAACGTGGTGATAGTGGTATGTGGTAGCAGCACTATAGGCAGAACTGGAAGGTTTTGTTCAGAAACACCACACAGGCTCCCAACTCAAGTTTTTGACGAGTGCAATTTTGTGTGGGATGATGAC
>NW_010247482.1:0-251 GCF_000690775.1 Eurypyga helias | reverse complement strand
GCCACAAGAGTAGCACGCCAGGGCCCCCAGCTTCTCCCAGGCAGGCAGAAGCGTGCACGGAAATGTGTTTTCTTGAGGCGTTTTCTCATTCACCGCACTTCCTCCAGCTGCTTCGGAGTCTAGGTGGAAAAACGAGTAAAATCAGTATGTTTATTCAGGCGGATAAGGTTTTATTTCTCGAAGGACGCGGGATTCACCTGTATGTATGTATTTATAGATAGATTTGCAGATGAACGCATGTTCACATGCAT
>NW_010247481.1:1629-6936 GCF_000690775.1 Eurypyga helias | reverse complement strand
AACCATTCTGTGATTCCATGATAAAGTTCAGGCTCTGCATGGCATCATGACCTTCCACTGGAGTCGTCATCCTCAGTCTCCCCGACTACCTGAAATTCCTTCTCGCCTTCGGGAGAACACCAAGATTCACACCAGGAAGTGCTGACCCTCACCGAGAAGCATCCCCCTCCCCTCACACCCCTCCCTTCATCTTCAGATGAACCTTCAAGCAATTAGTACCGCGACAGAGGCTCGTTAACGAGTGCGACGCAGCGTGTCCTGATCCTGCCTGCAGATTTTTGGGATTGTTTGTATGAAGGAGAGGCGTTCCTCGAGCAGTGGGACGCTGCGGATAAGACGGCTTCTTGTGCCAACCTCCACAAAAGCCCGGTCTCCTACGTCTCCGTCAGCACACCCCCGCTGAAAAATTACTGCCCTAGAAGATATTTTTGGGTGCAAAGACAGAGTTATCAGTTCTTGGAAAGACAAGAGAAAACGAAACTCTTGCCCCCAGGCTCGTAAGTCTAACTCGGTACCTCAAGCTTTTGTTTCGGGTAATAAAGTGAACAAAAAAGACATTCCAGGAAGAAATGGAGCCGCAGTTCTCCGCCCACGGCTGCGCCGGAGGAGGAAAGCACGCTGCAAGATAGGGACAGAGTACAGAGATGTATAAATAACTTATCCGAGTTGCACAACAACCACCTCCTCCGTTCAGAAATTAAAAAAATAATAGAAAAACTCTGTCTCTGGCAGCACAGTTCAACTTGCACCAGAAAAAGGACCGGGAAAATGAGTGTAATTAAGTGATCGCCAACAAGCCTGGACTTCTTCTTTGTGCCCTCCAGTGAACGAGGGCAGCTCCAGGGACCGAAAGAATTGAGGTAGTGCCACGGAGCCCAAGCGACTCGCTTGGGAAAAGATGCGATGCCCCCCCGGAAGCAAGCCAGGAAAAAATGATTTTCAGTTTAATGGCACTGAATCGCTACGTTTCATTGGATCATGGAATGGTTTGGGTGGGAAGGCACCTTAAAGACCACCCAGTTCCACCCCCTGCCATGGGCAGGGACACCTTCCACTAGACCAGGTTGCTCCAAGCCTCATCCAGCCTGGCCTTGGACACTCCCAGGGATGGGGCATCCACAGCTTCTCCGGGCAACTTGTCCTAGTACCCCCCACACTCTCTGGGAAGAATTCCTTCCTAATCTAAATCTACCTTCTCTTAGTTTAAAAGTTTAAACCTTTAAACAAGCAGGATCTTGTTTTTTTCAACACCAGTCTGCTACACCATACATTAAAACGAGCTCTAAGGGTCCTTTTTCCCGCTGTGTGTGGGGTGTTTAAAGGCATCTCAGACACCTTTCGCTCCGTGCTGCATCATCCCAGCCATCCCCTTTGCCGTTTAAAGCCTGACGACAGCACCGCATGGAAAACCGTCGGGTATTTTCGTCGTCTGGAGGGAATTTGGCAGCTGAAAAACGAGCGGAAGGATGCTGCAGATCGCTCTGCAGACCCAAGCCAGGTTTGAGGGATGCTGTTTCGGACACCCCTGCTCACACAGCTGTTCCGGAAGGGGTACACACGCACGTAGGGGCGACACGGCACGACAGAACCCACCGGCATGACAGAACCCACTGTGTCTGCTCTAAACTTCCCCAGAGTCACCTGGTGCCTTTTCTTTGCTGGAGATAGGAAGATTTGCAACTCGCGAGTAATTTGCAATCTAAATTACACACCCTAAGTAATTCCTGGCCCTGTTAAACTGGGGCGACACGTATTTAGATACGCCGTGGCTGCAGGCGGTTCACTGGAAATGCTTTCTGAGAAAGCTCCTGGGCCACTTGCTCCCATCTAGCCAGGCCCTTCTTCAGCACTTCTGGAAGCCAAACCACGGAGGAGTATTTTTGCATAGGGCTAAGCCTCGCAGCACTCTCTGCCAGCTTGACACCAGGAACTACAGCGCTTGCCAGCTCCTTTCTTTTCTCAAGAAATAGATATCTGGATAACCTGGAACGCCGCTTTTAAATATTAACATTGCAATCACTATGGGAACTGCGGGGACCTTGCATAAGCCTTTGCTTCTCTGCAAAGGTCTGCTCAAGCAACGAAGGGCGGGTACAAATGAAATTGTCTTCCCTAATCATGGGCGAGCTGTGAGAAAAAACCCTGTAAAATGCAGAAGGAACAAAACAAAGCGCTGCCATTTGTCAAGATTTGCTTTGTAGAATCATAGAATGGTTTGGGTTGGAAGGGACCTCAAAGACCATTTAATTCCAACCCCCCTGCCATGGGCAGGGACACCTTCCACTAGACCAGGTTGCTCCAAGCCTCATCCAGCCTGGCCTTGGACACTTCCAGGGATGGGGCATCCACAGCTTCTCTGGGCAACCTGTCCCAGTGCTCCTCATCCTCTCCGGGAAGAATTTCTCCCTGATGTCCAATCTAAATCAACCCACTTCCACGGGAAATCCAAACCCCTGAGATCTGGGGTGAGATTCACCGCCGGAGAGCTCAGCTTTGACAGCAAGGAACAGTTCCTTGGAGGGCTGGAGGCTGCCTCGCCAGTATTTCTGCTCTCAGACACTCCCACAGAGGTTTCCCAGCCTTTTTGCCCCCAAGTGTAAATAAAGCAGCATATAACAACGTCGTGTTGTAACCCACCACCTGATCTGACCCCACCGCCCGCTCTCA
The DNA here is from genome assembly GCF_000690775.1 of Eurypyga helias. Classification (NCBI taxonomy): domain Eukaryota; kingdom Metazoa; phylum Chordata; class Aves; order Eurypygiformes; family Eurypygidae; genus Eurypyga; species Eurypyga helias. Next base: position 4,269 of record NW_010247481.1, on the reverse strand, counting down.
CAAGACCCGTTGGATGAATCCAAGAACTTCAGCCTCTCTCACCCACTGCACTGTATACACAAAATTCGTATCCCACTCAGAAGATGAAAGTATGTAGTTTCCAATCCCATCTTTGTCTCTGTTCCCATAGAAACTACACTAAAATGGAGACAGAGAAAGAAAATTAAAGCTTCAATAAAGGAATCTGCTGGGAAATGGCATGTGAGCGGGTGTGGGGAGTAGCTGATGGATCAACGAGGAGAGAAAAATCAACCAAAAATAAGGCCATGGCAGGAAGACTCAAACATGAGGGGCGTTCACACGTCGGAGTCTGTCTTATTCGAGGATAAAACTGAATGAATAAACCGTGTCAGACTGAGATGTCAGGAAAAAAAACACCTTGAAGTTGTCAAAGACGGAACGAGCCATAACGAGATGGAATCTGGTCACGAGTTGAGGGTCTCCAGGCCTTAGCGGTAAGACAGCGCTGAGGGTGAGCCAAGATCCACGAGGAACGCCAAAGCGCTCTCATGTGCCACCTTCCCTATCCCAGGCGTCAGGAATTACTGGGAAGGAATAAACAGGACAGAGACCATGTCATCAGGCAAGTAGCCGCCTTCTAGTACCTGAAGGGGCCTACAAGGGAGCTGGGGGGGACTTTTTACAAGGGCCTGTAGTGACAGGACAAGGGGTAATGGGTTTAAATTGAAAGTGGGGAGATTTAGATTAGATATCAGGAAGAAATTCTTCCTGGAGAGGGGGGGGAGGCACTGGGACAGGTTGCCCAGAGAAGCTGTGGATGCCCCATCCCTGGGAGTGTCCAAGGCCAGGCTGGATGAGGCTTGGAGCAACCTGGTCTAGTGGAAGGGGTCCCTGCCCATGGCAGGGGGGGTGGAACTAAATGATCTTTAAGGTCCTTTCCAACCCTAACCATTCTATGATTCTATGAAGTCCTCCAGGAAGTGCTCACATCTTCCATGTTTGTGCCATTGCAGTCCTTTTAAAAAAATAAAAAGTCGTATTTGCTAGACCTGGGAAAGGGCAGCCAGGACAGTCTGGAATTTAGAAATCCCAAAAGAGCGTAAAACACAGCCAAAGACCATCTGAGATCGGCAGAGACGCTGCTGAAAACCCGGTTTCATATTATACCTAAAAAGTAACACAGAGGACTCGGAAATAATTGCTCATTCCTTCTTTCAGGATGCGTTTTATTGGTTGCTCTGGAGTTATCAGGCAGTGGGTTTAAGAGACAACTAAAGGAAATTGCTTTTCATAGCACATAATTAAGCTGTGGAATGTATTCATCAACGCAGCCAAACCCCATAAATAGGTTCAAAGGAGAACTAGATGAGTTCAAGGAGGACAAACCCATTGGTAGCTATTAAACAGGATATTCCAAGGTTAGGAAATCCCCAGAAGCAGGAAAGTACTGGGGGAAGGATCACCCTGCTCTGCCCCGGATATTTTTTCCCCCTTCCTGGGGAAATCTTTGCCGCAGAGAGCAGAGTTGAAGCTGTGCGAAGCTTTTCTACCCCTCCCATCGCCCAACGTCCTATTTTTCATCGATGTCTTTGGCATCGTTACATCCCTTCTGGCCTAGAGGACACAGGGATAAGACACCAGCTCGCACATAAAACCAAAAAAAAACCCCACGGCTTCAAAGGACAACTTCAGAAAGAGGATAGGATGGATCCGATTTCTCTCCCTCTTATCGGAGCAAGTTCGACCGCTTTCTGGCGGGTAGTGATGCTCCCAATCCAAACTTCAGAGCATGAGCGTTAGCTATGCATCATCTCCTTTAAACTCAAAAAAAAAAAAAAAGAAAAAAAAGGAGTCTAGAAAGCTGCCAGAAAGCAGATAACACGACGGGGCAGAGATGAATCAAGCATCTGCATGAAAGTAGCAAATTTGCCGGGTTGACCTCAAGCTTCTCAAAGTAGCTCGGGCATTTTAGCCGGAAGCTTATGTGATCTTCTATCTCTCCATACACCAGCGAAGAACTTTTGTAGCTTGTCGGCTTGTTTCAACCAAGTTGGAGAGGTCAAGGTCTTGAGGATATCGGCCGCTAAGTTTTGTTTTAAAGGAAACAGGGTGGTTGAGGACAGAAGGACACAAATCGTCTCTTTCCTGAGGACCAGAGAGCTCGGTGCAAGCGGCGTGGGAGCACCGCGCTGCGCCGGCAGAGTCATTTACTGCTGTTGTCCATACAAAAAGGGTGGCCGAGAGAGCTGGAGGGTACCACGGGATGAGATAGAGAGGGAAGGAGCAGGCGCAGTTCCCGGAGAAAGGGCTGGGAGATGCAGGATACCCATCCCTGCAGGCACGTATGCAGCCAGCATCCTCTCCAGGATGCTTTCGTTGCATCCCAAAAGCAATCACACATTGTCCGTAAGGGACTCTGCATTCACTGAAGGCATTTCCATGCATCATAGACCTCTACTGAACACCCAAAATTTTTATCAGCCCAGTAGAAGAGTTATTATGAAGCATCCAGGGTTGTTTTTCCCAAAACTTTAAGATCACATGGATTTTCAGCCAAACCAGATCCAAAATAATGGATCCAAACCACGTCTTTCCAGCCAAAACAACCAGCAAGACACCTGGCTGTATCCAAAGAAGTGCGGCTAGCAGGGCGAGGGGGGGGAGTACTCTTCCTCTGCT
>NW_010247481.1:0-1343 GCF_000690775.1 Eurypyga helias | reverse complement strand
GATGGTACATCAGGAAGAAATTCTTCCTGGAGAGGGTGGGAAGCACTGGAACAGGTTGCCCAGAGAAGCTGTGGATGCCCCATCCCTGGAAGTGTTCAAGGCCAGGCTGGATGAGGCTTGGAGCAACCTGGTCTAGTGGAAGGTGTCCCTGCCCATGGCAGGGGGGTTGGAACTGGATGGTCTTTAAGGTCCTTTCCAACCCAAACCATTCCATGATTACATGACCTCATGCTGAGTCGTCCTACTCCTTAGTCACTTGGAGATGCCCCAGCACCAGCATTTTACAGGGATTTTGGGACAGGCAGAATTGGTTTTCCGGGGTGGCTCTTGCCCAACCTCTGAGGTGGGACCAAGGTGGGTGCTGGGTGAGGCTGCATCTCCTCAAAGCAACGTAGCAGATGGTTTCCACCTTGAAGATTGATCATTTTGGATGGTGGCTTCATCTGTGCTGGCACTCGAAGAACACGCCATCTGTGTCTCCCCAAATCAGGTCTAGACATTAGTACAACTTCAGTGTCAGTGTTGTGTTCACAAACCCAAATTTTTCAGTGCTTAAGTTTCTGAAAATCAGACTGAAGATTACCCGAGCGCTGGGATTTGCCAATGCTGACTCTAATGCTGCTTAAAAAATAAATAAATCTTATTTTGCTTTTCTAATCAAAATCTTCAGAGGAAAGATGATTAATGTGTTATTAATAGCAATAATATCTTTGCAATATTGGAAGTGTGAAATATTGAGTGGAATGCTTTGAACTTCAAGCCCTTTGCCAAAAGCCTATGAACAAGCAACAACCTGTAGCGATCCCAGAAAAATCAGGAGTGATCAGAACTGAAGGCTGAAACTTGCCCCCCATCCCCAAAACTACTACAAAAAAGGAATTCTACGAATCCCAGGAACCGTCATTTCAATTCTGAGATCAGGAAAACCAGCACACCGGTTGCCGTGTATCAAACACCGCAAAGCCGAGCTCCCTGCCAGCAAAGTCTATAAAAATATTGGCAAGCATGTTCTTTCTTTTTTTCCCCCCTCAAAACTCCCCATGGCTGTGCGCCCAGCTGCGGCGCTGCCCTGGCAAAGAGACCGGTGCAGGCAGAGCTGATGCAGAGACGGGTCCTTAGTGAGCTCAGCTAAGCTGGGTCTTTTTTCCTTGCCCATGTGCGACCTGGTCTAGTGGAAGGTGTCCCTGCCCATGGCAGGGGGTGGGGCTGGATCATTAGAATCATAGAAAACCAGAACTGTTTTATTTGGAAAAGATCCTGAAGATCATCGAGTCCAGTCGTCGACCTACCACTGCCAAGTCTACCCTAAACTGCCAGATGACTTCCAAAGGGCCCTTCCGACC
>NW_010247480.1:16916-27681 GCF_000690775.1 Eurypyga helias | reverse complement strand
AAACCACTCTGTGATTCTATGATAACAGACCAAGGACTTCAGTCCAGAACACTGTGTTATTATTGTATGGGATAGTGTTAAATATTGTAGCCTTAAAGACCTTGAATTCCTTTAGAACAACAATACCCCCAACAATCATTATAACATGAAAAGTATGGACTTCTTAGATATCATGCGTTTCCACAACTGAATATGTTTCCTAATCTAAATTCCACCAAACACTCTGGACAGACCAAGTCAATACTCTCTGTGACCAGTGTGATGATATCTTCCATGAAACATTTAAAAGATGAAAATTATTAAGGAACAGACTGTTTCTAATGGATAATAATTAAATCCTAACAATAATAACCAGGAATTGTGTCAATCAATGATAGATGAGATGGGCCTTCAGTTTATGCCTTTACAGCAGTTTAACACCCACCTGTGTATACATGTTAATTACTTTGTAGAACAAATGTGTATCTCTGTTCTGCTAAAAAGATAAGTATGTGAATACTCCATGACTAACTGCAATGATATTTTTGTATTTATTCAACATTTACACAGCTTTAAAGGTCACGTACATTAATGAGGTGGAAATTTTTGAAGACAAGATTTTTTTTAAAAAAAAGCTTTCCAGGTAAGGTTTATAATACTTCAACATCTACCAATTAGTTGACATCCTTTAATTTAACTGAGCACACTTCACCTGTAACAAATCTATCATTCATGTTTCACAATATGTTGCATTTTTGATAAGGCTTTCTGGCTCCATATTTTTAATGAAATTTCATGTCCCTTTCTGATTTCCAAGAGTTTATTTTGTGCAGCCTCATCCAGCCCTTTAAGACTTTGATCATCCACACAGGCAGACCATGTGTTTTGGGGGATTACTCACTTGTTAACAAGGGGAGCAAGATACTACTTATCATTTTGTCCAGTTATCAGTCCTATGTGCTTCCTCTTCCTCCACTCCCAGAACTGAGCTTCTTCAAGGACACTGCTGCTCACACCACCTGAAGTCTTTTACCAGCTTGGAGCTCCCTAGTGAGTGCTAAAGTTTTCATTAGGCATACTCTTCGGTCTCTCTTCTCTGACCCTGGGTACTTCACATTCCTGTTAAACCATCACTGTGCTCACATTCTGACTCCCAACCCCTTATATGAACTGCCAGAATGCATTTTCATTCTTTCTCTGTAACTTCATCTTTCCAGCATCCCACCATCAAAATGACAAATACTTTTTTTGAAACTAGATTTCATGTAACCATTAAAGTGAGCTAACACATTTCTCAACTTTCTTGAACTTAAATTTACCCTGCTTGTTACAGGGAGTTACATCAGTTACATTCATTTCTAAAAGTTGCTCAGGGTCAGCAGGAGCTCAGAAACAGATTTCACCTGAACAAAGTAGATGTGCCTTCTTTCTAGTGATATTTCTCTTTTCAGAACAACCTTTTAATGTTGTGAGTGAAAAACATCGACTTTGTTTTAAAAAAATGCAGTCTTTATTACAAATAGGATAATTACTTGACAAAGTTTTTATCGTTTGTTTTCTTTGTCATGTTAAAGTATAGTTATAACAGCTATTATTACATTTTATTATTTATTTTGAGGGGAAAGCTCTGGATATCCAGGTGCCATGTTGGTCCTGTTGCACCAGGTGGAACACAGCATAGATCAAAGAAAAATGGCCAAACTCTGTATACAGGGCAAACGTGTGTAAGGTATCATCTCCCCAGGCCATCAGACAGACACAGCACAGAGCTGGCATGGTTGCCACATGTCTTCAAATATATTCCCCAGGGCTTCATATGTAGAGGTTAACCTTTATGGAAATAAATCAGACTCTTCCACAACCAGAGGAAATAAAAACAGAGCTACAAGTATATACTGCTGTTAACTACTCATCTGGAATTTTGTATCAAGAAGCATGAGAACTCATTTGGCCAAACCAGGCACCCAATTTGCAGAGTTTCAGAAGTTTGGAGAATGAGACCTGTATTTCAGGATTTTTAGCAACAACATTGTTACAGGACAGGCAGCACCATGGATGCCCTGCTGCTATGTTGGCCAGGGAAGACTGTCTCAGGTATCTGTTTCCTTGGTGCTAATAGAATCATACACTCACAGAATCATGGAATTGTTTGGGCTGGGGGAGACATTTAAAGGCCACCAAGTCTACCCCCCTGCAATAAGCAGGGGGGTAGTGCTCAGACCCTTGTCCAACCTGACCTTGAATGCTTCCAGGGATGGTGCAAATTGCTTCAGCCACATCTTCTGGGATTTACACGCTGTATATTTATTGGTTTAGGATGGCATTTATTTGCAGTTTCTGGAAAGGAAATAGGCATATTAGTAGTGCAGAAGATGCTTCTCCTTCCTTCTTACCTACCAGTTCATTTAAGGGGTGAAAAACAAACAAAACCCCAAACCTGTTCATAATTTCTGCCGCCACTGCTGAAACACTTTCAGTTCCCAAGAAAAACCTGCATTGCATTCCCAATACCACCACTGTAGCTGATTACTGGTACCATATTCACCTAAAGCTGTAATAGCTCAGGAGGAAAATAAGCCCCATATATTTTTTAAAACCTTCAGAGTTATCCTCTTTATTGTAGAGACAATGAAAATACACATTTTATAGTTTAGTTTATTAAAATGATTTTGTGAACACTGGAACACTCAGATTTAGATATGCATCGTCTCTTTCCACAAAAATGTTTTGCTTTTTTTTAAGAGTCCTTGTATTTAAATATATCATGCACATTTTATGAAAATATTTTAAAAAATATATTTTTATGGAGTCCTCCCTGAGACTTTTGAGAAAAATAGCACTATTTGTTCTAGTAATCTTGAATGTGTTTTTAGAAGATCCAGTGTATCATTACTTCATATTATATTTTCAAACTTGCCTTTTTACTCTGCACAAGAGTAAAACATCTTTTGTTTTTGTCATCTAAAACCTAGATATTTGGTTTGGTTTGGTTTGGTTTTGCCATCAGGCTATCAGCAGCTTTGTTCTTAGAAATTACTAAATTAAGCAGTAACGCTTGAAATGTTTATCTAATCATATGCACACATGCATAGCTACCACTTTCATACACTTCATAAGAAAAAAACATTTTCAATATGTGTAGCCCCATATCGAAACCTGTCCTAGCTCCTGACCAGTCCATTCCAGCCCCATCTCATTTTCAACCACCTCAAACAGCAAAGATCTATGTCTGTCAAAACATATAGGCTATATTACCCAGCTCCTGAGCAAACAGTGGCTATTTCTGGTACCTGTGGATCAAATGATCATACTTCTTATAGAACTTTGAATTAGCTATTTTAGCTTTGAATTTCCTATTTTACATAGAAAACTATGCTTTGCTTTTATGCCCCTTAAGCCATAATTTGAGGTTCTAATTGGAGCACAATGTTGTGTTGGCCTTCCTGCATATAAACTTCAGCCTGAACAGTATTTCTGATTTTCACTATTGTATTCAGTAACTGTATTCAGTAAAACAAACAAACGCAGATCGTACCACTGCTCACTAAACTTCTTTATTTTACCAGCTGAAAAAGTCATGTGCTCAATGTTTAGCATAACTTTTATAAAGCTGTAAAGTTTCATTGTACTCAGCTATACAGAAGCTGACTGTAATGCAACAATTTAAATCATAAAAATAACTTTTGCTAGTTCAGTATTTTCAATGTACAAACACAGAAATACCTCATAAACAATACTTCAGTAATCCCTGGAGGTATATTACAGTCTGATTAAACACAAAAATGTGTGGGAGGCAAAAAAATCTGGTAAATGAAGAAAACACAGCTGCCGTAAATGCTATACTTTACCACATTTCTTAAAAGCTGAGTTTGGCAAGAATGAGTACCAAAAGTGTATTTTGTTACAGTACTTGTTAAGGGTTATTCTTATTAAGTTTAGATGCTTGTTTTCCATATTTTCCTCCACTTTCACACTATCATGAAAATTATGTAGTATTACATTAAGAGAAATCCAATAGTTTCTAAAAAGAACAATGCTATTAACCTCAAATATTCATTTACTAATAGCAAGAAAAAAGTAATGCCAGGCCTATATGAACAGTAATTTACTGTTGAGATGAACATCATGTACTAGAATCTGTTGTCAGAGATGTAGTTTTATATAGTAGTCATATCTATTGAGTTTATGAGGTAAAAAATAATCTTTTAGGATAAAGCTACCAGATGTGAATTCAGAAAAATGACTAGTCTTTCATTTTATTGCTTAATAAAGCAGATTCAAATATTCCATTTTTATCCAGCTGGAAAGTGTCCAAAACTATATTAATCTTGAGGAAAACAAGAATTTAATTTAACTTTCTTCAACAGACACCACAATTTTTTCTCTGTTTCCTACTTTCCTTGTTATATTATGTGCATGATGCAAAACAGATGAAAGTATTCTTCCTGCAAAGTCTATAATATGAGAATTATTGTAAGCCATGACCAGCTTTTACTACAGAATGTAATTTAAGTCAACCTGCTCTCTTTTTCACTGTCCAAAAATATATTAGGCCTTCAAATCTCTGATTCTTTAAAAGGTTTATTTCAGACAAAGCAGTACTAATCATTAAGAACAATATTTTATACCACATCAACTAGTTCATATGGTTTTGGTCTCATTTTCACTGTCTCTCTTGTGCACTGAGCCAGCAAAATTCTACTAATTATGAAGCATACGGTATTTCAATACTGGAAAAAAAGAGACATTGTTTTTACCAACATATTACAAGATCAATTCGGGTTGGTAGCATCTACAAAACTTAAAGCTTCCTTACCCTTCCAACTTACCTTCACATTCCCAGTATACTTAGATAAATGGGTAGTCCAGTTACCTCAGAGTCCCTGTGTTTTTTCCATCTGATTCCTACTGTAAGAATTCAATAAAATTGAGCCATGACGGTACAAGATTAGAGTCCCTAACTAGATGAACTGAGACTTTCAAACATTTTAAAAGGATTATCTTTTCCTAGGCCAGATTCTTTTTCCATGGGAAATTTGGGAAAAATTATCATGGGGAGTTTCCATGAGAATTTCCAAAGGGATATGGCAAAATTAGGCTGAGTAGTGATCAGCAGCCTGGACCCTCGAAAGTCATCCAAAATTTGTTATGGCATCTGGATAACCTTGTCCTCAGAAATGGATGAGTGAATCAGATGCTAGTTAAACAGAAGTCTTGGTATGGAGTATATTGGTACGAGGTATGAGTCACAGGTTAAAGAGCAGACTGTAGGCACTGAAGAGAGAGTCAAATCCTAAGACAAATGCTAAACAAAGCTGAGCAGTCTGATAATGAGAATTCTGTGGTGTCATAGGAAGGAGGACAGACGAAATGTGGCAACTGGGGAAATTTTGTGGACTGTCCAGTAAATTCATAACGTTGTGAAATTCTGCCACTAAAGGCGGAAATTCATCCATGGTGCATTGCTTTCTGTGTCTGAGTTTCCCTAACTCTACACTGAGATATATAGTGTGTCTACATATGAGAATTTAGTTTGTAATTTTCTGTCTGTAGATCAGGTAAAAAGTGCCACATAATTCAATCAGACCAAATAAATTAAAAATCAAATAAGGTAATCTCAAAAGTTGTTGTACAAAATATCCACTTCTGTACAATATTACATTAAATCTAAAACAAGCTAATTGACATATCTGTGACATGTCTTCTGTATTACATAATGGAGCAGAGTTTCATGAAACCATGGAGGGAAGGAAATTCCTGCAAAGAAATCATGTAGTAATTTATTTTTGCGTGAGTATACTTTGGTGTATCTTTTTTAAAAATCAAGACAAATTTCAATAACAGGAGAACACTAAAATTGAATAACAAACATTGTCCCATTAAACTCTTGCAGCTGTACATCAAAGACTTAATCATAGATAAATTATCTCACTGAATATACTTATTTTATTTATTTTTAAATTCCTTGATAGGTGGAAGTTGGACATTTTTTTATTCTAATATCTGGCATCTTTGTTCACATTCACAGGAGATACAAAACCTGGCACAGGAATTTGGAATTTATAGTAATACATCAAAACATTTAGTGTTACTTCACATCCAGGATAACAAAAAACCCACTTTTCAAATAGGTAAAAGCTAATAAAAAGGAGGTAGGACACATGAAGTAATAGATTCCTATTTATATACTGAAAACATGCTCAGTATCCTAAACAAGGAATAGTGGAATATTTATATGTGGAAAACTTTGTTGTTACAGTTAAACACTGACAAATCTGGTAGCTTAACATATAATGAAAGAGTAAAAAGCAGGCAAGTCCTGAAAATTTACAAGAAGTTTTGTTACCAAGCATTGAGGTTAAATATCATGGGAGTGAGAAAATTGTGCCTGTGTGATTTAACAAATTTACAGATGACAGATTAGGGGTATGGTGTTTTAAATCAGAGCAGTTTTAGGGAATTTTGGATTAACAAGAATTTTACCATTAACAGAAGCCAGTAAGTGTTACCAGATTCAGGATGGTAGTGGCTATAAAGCCTATGACAAGCCTCAGATGACAATCAGCACATATAGGGAGGCACCAAACCACTTCTCAAAGCTCAGTCTGAGAAATTTTCAGTGAAAAATTGTCCCTTATCACCTGTGCTTGATGTGGACTGGAGAACCACGGAAAACTCTATGTAATAGAGCACTATCCATCTGAAAATGCACGGAAGCATAGAGAAAAAATAGGGTTGATGATGAAATTAGAGGTGAATCAAAGAATGTCCAATAAAATTAAGTAGCCAAATAGATTGAATAGAATAATAGTAAAAGACAGATCCCTACTAAGCAACACACTTCAGTAATTCTGTTGTTTATAGATCATCAAACACTTACACAAATAACAGCAAGAAACAAGGCCATGCACTTATGGACTTCTGAATTGAGTGAGGAAAAAGAAGAAAAAAAATAAAAAAACCCTACAACATAATTTTTTGGGAAACAACAGTTTGAAGTAGACGCCAGTCTTCAGAACTAGAATACTAGCTGCTACTGTATTTTTTCTGTAAATCACTCAATTCGTACAGTTACTTTAATTTTACAAGCAATCTCTACATGTAAATCTGTGTGATCATGTGCATAATGACACTTTTCCTCTGACAACTGCAATTTTATGAAAGTGTTTGAAAGTTATTATTTTTTTCAGGGAAGGAATGATAATATACTCAAAACTCAGAATAGTATTACCCTCTAGTTAGCTAAACCTCTTCTACAGGAAAAAGGAAAACTTTCCAGTTTCATATCTTGGTGCTTTTCTGGGGTTTTTTGTTTGTTTGTTTGTTTGTTTTAATTATTTTTTTATTTATTCTTTCTGTTAGAAAACTGAGAAAGGAGTGATTCAGAGTAAAGAAGTAACAATTTTTCTCCTTTTCCTTTGGGAGCACTATCAGCAGTCATCTCTCTGACTTTGTATCCAACTTTATCCATTAGCAGACAGCAAAAGGGTATAAGAATCTTAGGCACAATCCAAAGCAGGAAAAAACCCAATCCTTCAGATATTTATAATGATTTCCTTAATAGTACAGTAAATCTAAAGTACATTAATTAGTCTACTAAATGCTATTATTTACCTTTTATTTACCCAGGCAGATGAGGTAAAATAAATGCGTAACACTGGTTCACAAAAAAAAAGAAAGAAGACCACAACTTGACATCAGAAAAGGTCTCACTTCCAAAAATTGGCTTGTATTTAAATTAAAATATAAGCGGCTTCAAAATAAAGGTTGTCTAAATTCAAGCTCCTCCTTAGACAATCTAGTTTACAGGGCCTTTTTTTTTCCAGTTTCCATAGACATCTTTAATGTGACATTTTGAATTTATGTTTTTCCAGAATAAAATAACCAAAATAATTTGGTCATTTCTGAAATAAAGGCTAAGAAATAATACACTGCTGTGCCTACTATTTTATATCTACTGACCTTTAATGTTTTTATAGAAGATCCTCTCATTTATCTTGAATTATATCACAAAAAGTTTTCCTTTGATTTTCACTGCTCTCCTTTAGTACTAACAATTGCCTGATGTGTGTGAAAATCTTAAGAGTTTAAGAAGATAAAATTAAAATTAAAAGAATTCCATCACATAAACAACCAGGATCTTGATGGAAGACTAGAAACACAGGTAATAAAGAAAACTAAAAAATCTAAAATAAGCAAATGGCCATTTTAAATGGTCCTGAAAATAACTTTTTTCTGAACTGTTCAGGTGCCTCTGAGGCTGCCTTGAACTGCAGCACATAAGCATTACCATAACAGCAGCATGGCTTAACATATAAGCTTAACAGACTTAAGGGGTACCCTTCCAGATCAGGCCACTGAAAGCTTTACTCTACAAAAACTGAGAGATGACCTTGGTATCACCACATTTCCTAAGGGCCAGTTTTCAGAGAATTCCTGTCAGGTTAGCTGAGGGAGCTTGAAACTAACACATATCTGTTTAATTTCTGAGATTTACCTTGGTCTTCCATCAAGGCCAATGTCACTCTCCCTCTTCCTTTCAGCATTTTTTTTTCTCTCCAAGGGGAATAAAGATATAAACTTATACCAGACCCAATGAAGAAGACACAAAATCTTCTTTCACCCTGTTCCTTTTAACTGAGGTCAGAGCTACAAAACAGAAATGCAAGAAATGGGTCAGGAACTTAACAAATGTTGTCCCATTTTTTGGTTTATGGTTGTGAAAATTGTCAGCAGACACAGTTGGTGTTCCTGCCGACAGTGAAAATCTGCCAAAATCTGTGTTACTGGGAAGACTGAGATGCCTAGATACAGGGATTCAGTTTGATCTTATATTCTGTAGTGTGTCTTCCTTGAAGTACACATTCTGCTCTTCAGTGGCACAGTCTCCCTGTAGGCTCTTACTTGATCTTTCCCGTGCAAGGTACACAATAGATATTCCAGAGCAATTAAAATGTTTAGGCATCTGGGTCTCTCCACTGAATTCTCTCTTAAAATAAAAACAAACCAAACCACCCCAAAACAAACAAACCCAACCAAATAAAAAACCTAAACAAACACACAAAAACAAACAAACAAACATAAAACCAACAAAATCATAGTTCACATCACTGCAGACACAAAAATACCAAAAAAAAATCCCTTCTACAAATGGTGAGGAGTCAAACAAGGTTTTCCTCTCTCATGAATCTGCAGGTTATTGTGGAACATGCAAAGGAATTGGGAATAAGAAGACAAGAGCTGTTTCGTGCATTCCTGAGAAAGTTGGTTGATTTGAATGCAAAGATAACAAACATTTATCTTGGTAAGTAGTATGGGACAGAATTAAGCTCTGTTGGATAACAACCTTTGAGAATAAAGAGATAGCATGTAGAGATGTTCCTTTATTTTTCTACTTTTAATTATATGCTCTAGGTCATTAAATCTTCTTATCATACTCCTACACATTCAGTTCTTAATGTAACTTGAATGTAATTGCCTGTTTTACCAGACCAGATTCAAAGTTAGTGTTTCTTTAGCAAATTTTTATTGCAGGAGCTGAGGGACCAGACTATATGGTTGGGGGGTATAATTTGCATGCATTATATCAGAATACACATTCAGTTTGCTGAGAAAAATAACAGAAATTGGACATAGCTATTGCTACTGCTCTGTGTTATGTATGTAAGACAAACTGTCATATTTCTACATTGTATTCTGCCATAAGCATACACAGGGCAAAAGTCATCATATAGCTTATAGTTTACATAATCTTACAATGCTGTTCTTGTTAAGCACTTTAACTCGACATTTTTCTGAAAGCAGCTAAGCAACATCCTAGGTCCAGACTGGAATAAATTTCCTGTATCAGATCAATGTTGACATCAGCTTTTGACAAGAAAAAGCTCTGGATTTTCATTTTTGAGAGCAACAGATTATTAAGTAATAGGGCATATGTCTTCCTAGAAGGGAAAATTTCAGTCCACCTAGTTCAGAATTTACTCTATATGGCTTCTTTCAAATTTTCCTAAAATTATTAAAAGAACACTAATATCAGAATTCAATGTGCTGTTTGAAATTCCCTTTCCCACCTCTGGCCTAGCTAGAATGCATGGTTAGTCTTAACAGTTAAGGAAAAAGTATGTCCCAGCTACTAGCTCATTAAAAAAAGAACTGCAACAAAGAGGTTTAAGATAAAAGATGAAGAATAAAAAATAGATGTACCAAATGGGTGTATATGACCCAATATATATTCAGACAGTGTACAAGGCTCATTGTTGGTGGTCCAGACAAGATGACACTCGTGGATGTAACTGGAAATTCTCCTCCAAATGGGACAGAACTCCTTATCTGCTACTGTGATCTTACATCTTGATGTTCTGGTTGTATAGTCCTAAATTACATTGTATTCTGCTCAAGATGTGAAAGGTCATTTAGCCATTTTATTTTCTAAATAATTTTGGAAGAATTTTTAGAAAAAGATTTATAATTTTCACATTTCAACCAATTTTTGGACAGTGAAGGATTATGATGCTTGACTCCTGTTTCTTTCAGCCTTAATGCATGAAGGTAAGGACTCAGATGAGGATAAACACAAGTAACAAGACATCTGTAGATGCAGAGAAAAGGATACCATTTTACTGTCAAGGGAGTATTGACTGCCATGGGTGAACCTTCTGGTGAAGAAAGGGATGAGCATGCTGACAGTAATCGAGTCCAAAGAGTGGCTCAGGATAGAATCATAGAATCATAGAATGGTTTGGGTTGGAAGGGACCTTAAAGATCATCTAGTTCCAACCCCCCTGCC
>NW_010247480.1:0-16885 GCF_000690775.1 Eurypyga helias | reverse complement strand
CAGCTTGCACTAGACCAGGTTGCTCAAAGCCACATCCAGCCTGGCCTTGAAGACAGCCAGGGATGGGGCATCCGCAACATCTCTGGGCAACCTGTTCCAGCACAACCACAGGGAAAAAGAGAAAGGAATGAGTGATATTCAGAAGTATATGTCTGCCCTAAAATCCACCAAGAGCAGAAAAGCAGATCCATAGTAAGAAAAAATAAAGTGCCCAAAAATCCTTCAGGTAAAATTCCATGCAAAGACAAGTTAGAAGTTTTCAGCCAGGAATACAGTCCTGGAAAGGGATGTTATGACTGAGATTGGCAATGGTGATAAAGAAATACTGTAAGAAACAAGTTGGGCTGTACAACAAACATATTAATAGCTCCAAAATCTAAAGGGATTTTAAAAAGATGAAGAAGGAAGCCTAAGATTACAGCACAGTTAAATTAGCTTTGATCAGAAGGACCATGATGCAACTAGCAGAAGGCCAAGAAAATTACAGAAAAATATTAGGAAATAACAGAAGCAAGTAAGAAAGGTAAAGGGAAACATAGGTGCATGGGATTGAGAAAGCAGAAAAAGAAACAAGGAAACTGAAAAAATCGAAGTATATTCAGGATCTTTTTAGCTGCTGTCACCATGAGAAGAGTTATTATTAAAATCTTTAACCTTTACTTATTTTTAATCAGAATAAGGAGAATACAGAGCAAGGGATATGTGGATAGATTAAATGTGTTCAGGTCAAAGGATCTGGTGATATTTATTTTGATACAATTTCTGAATTATTGATGATTATACATGCGAAGTAATGGGGAATTAATGAGAGTCTAAGGATTGAAAAAGGACATAGATATTATTTGTCTTCAAAATGTGGCTAAAAAGAGAACAAGCTGTCCTAACTTTAATACCCAGAGAGATATCTGAACAAATTACTAAACAATCAATATGTAAACAATTTGGGGATTAGAACATGGATTTGTACATAGCAGGCGATATCAAACCAATTTCATTTCTTTCTTTGAAAAGGTTATTTAATGTATCATAAAAAGAATGCATCAACTGTATTGTAATTTGAATTTTGTTGGAGTCCCACATGAGATTTAAGGAAAGAGAGTATGTTGTAAATAAAACTGCTCTGAGCACAAAACTAATATAGTTGGAAAACCTTATTAAAAAAAAAAATTATATGTTAGCAGTTGAACTTTGGAGAATTCCTCATGATTTAGGCAAATGCAAAGTGTTTGGGAGGTTATAAAAAAGTACCAAGGTAGTTCTCAATATATTTATGAACTCTTCTTTTCTTATTATTTAATGTCCTTTTTACTTAAAATTTGGTTTGTATCTTGGGGTTTTTTGTATTTTATTTCTACACACTTATGCAATACTTTCACAGTTTGCCCTAGACAAAGTATTCTGTGTTACCTCTTTCTGGCTTTCAGTAACATGGTCTTGATGCAGCCAGAATGGCTCTTCACTATACATCTTAATTTGCAATTGTACAGAGAAATTTTGCAGTTGTATATATTAAATTTCATCTCATCATGAACGTGGTATTTTCACTATTTTTCTTGTGAGATTTTTCCTGCTAATTCCTTGGTTGTATTGAATTCCATTTTCCCAAAATCTATAATTTGTATTCCACTGTAGTCACAAACACCTTTCCAGAGAATAAATGAGTGCTTACATTTCATGATCACGTTCACACAAATTACCTTCACTCTTTCACACTCAGTCAGCTGCATACTGCTATGTATCTGCTTCGTAATTACATTCCCCCAACTGAAATACAAACTTGTCTCCATCTAGATGCATTACCTAAGACTTTTGAGTGTTGTTTTGTTTCCCAGTGTATAGTTCCTAATCTGATAACTTCCAGGACGCATCCATTATTACTGATCTTATTCTTGGACATTTCCGGTAGTTACTGAAGTAGCTGAGACATCTTTTTCTTCCTAGACAGCAATCAAACCCCAACATCACATTTTCTCTCTTCTTTTCTATTGTCTTCTTCACTGAAAGAGATTCAGGAGACTTGTGTCTCATTTCTTTAAGACTAAATACAAATTATGTCTACATTAGCAAGTAAATAAGTGCAACAGGAGCAGATCTAAAGAGCAAAACAGCTGATAGTGGGTGTCATGGTTTAACCAGCACTGGGGGATTTAGTATTTATACTATATACTTTGAAATTTTACTTTGGACTAGCTCTAATATGGAGTGATTTCACCTAAATAAAACATTTTAATTGTGAACAGAGCACTCACAACATTTTAATAATGGATATCAACAAAACCGTTTCATAGTTACACTCTTGATCCAAAATAGGTGTTAAAATAGAACTAACTATACAGGGAGAGTGCTTCATTTTGCCTTCTCTTTTCTATTACTAAACCATGGTTCAAGGCTCATGCTTCCACAGCGCTGTGGCATGGCAGTCATTCTGCATAAAACTCTTAGATCTTCATCTTTATTCTACTATTTCTGACATTTCTATATTAAATTACTTGATGTCTGTATGTTTCCTCATAAATATGTTTCTTTGATGATAAATATATACTGAGCTTTGTCATTAAATACCTTTGTGTTTAAGGAAATTTTTCTTCTTAAAAAATACCCAAGAGGATATACAGCAACAACATCAATGTCCTTTCTAACTGGGAATATTTTTCTTATATACCAAACTAATACTTCACACCAAATTTCAATTCTTCTTTCCTTTTTAGCCCTGTATTGTACTTTGTAGTTAACAGAGGGCAGTTAAAAACCTGTATTATTTGGACTATCACTAATGTTTGTGTCAGCATGATGATGGACGTCAGATAGGAAGAAAGGTAAACTTATGAACATAAAGATTTATATTTCCATTCTAATACCTACTTTGAATATTTGTATCAGTTGGACTGCAGAGATGTCATGAATAAAGAACTGCTTATCAATAGATTCACACACACACACACACGTATTTATTTTACTCTGATTTGGCAACATCAGTGTGGATTTGAGCAGGAACTTTCATTTACAGGGGCTCAGAGCTTCTAAAAATATTCATGTACTTTGGTAAATCACTTTCCCTCTGAGGTGTGAACACTTTGTCGCATAAATATGTAGTAGAAGCAAGGATGGACTGAAGGTGTTGGCAGTAGCAGTATTTAATCAGCAACCGCTAGTTCAACTGCCAGCTATAGTATCAGATGGAAAAAGCATAGTAGCCTCACCTATATAAATCCTCTGCTTGTCTTATGACTACTATTCTCCACAACAAAACTTAGAACCAAACCTGCTGATTTACACATCCCCCTTTACCCATGTCATGCTCTTAGTACAAATTAAAAGGTCCAAATTTCTGTATCAACTAGTTTCATCAAACCCATATCTTGTATGTATTTGTTCAGCTAGTGATGGTATCTTCCCCTAGACGTAGATAAGAATTGGTTGCTCTCCCATAATTTTCAGGGTCTGAGTAACAAATTACTTTCTTGCTTGACTGAGAGCCCCACTATCATTTTGCTCATGGCAAAAATTACACTTGTCAGTAGTAAAATGCTGGAATTACAGGATGCATTACATACAGAAAAAAAAAAAAAAAGTGTGGCTAAGAAATTTTTGGGGGGTTGATTTAAATTGATTTGGAGTATCCTCCAATACTGAAGAAGCACCAGATACCCTGGTAAAGCTGAAGGAATTTTTTTTCTTTTTTTTCCCTCTTTCTTAAAGTGTAATTTTCTTCTTATTTCTTTGCAGTGAAAAAGAAGTAAAATGTCCTGGTTCCTGTTCTTATTCTATATTGTACTGTAAAATGCTTTTACTTTTACAGTGAATGTTGGATTTTGCCCTGAAGATTCCAGCTATTTATATACCAATTTCTATTCACCAGAGAGAAATATAATTTAATTTAGTTTTATGACAATTTTTGAGGTTTTGTTTCCCTTGCTTCTAAAAAAGTTTAAAAGAAGAACTGAAAATACAAGAAGTGGAGAAGGAGCAGATGGCAAACAATTTTGGCTGAAAGACAACTCCAAGAGAAGAAATTTAGTTCATTCTTGAAAAGTTAAAAGAGTTCCACAACTCTGAAGGGAAGGTCTATTTACATCTTAGGTGTTAAAAATATGCTGTTAGCTAAGAACTATTTATAACTGAATTCCTATAATTTCACTCAACATTGGGAGTACTGATTGCAGAATACAGCTGGAAGACAGGGCAGACTTTCTCTTCCTCCTCTCTACAGAATTTTCTTTTAGCAGTGATATTTTTTATAGACACTCCTTGACTTGCTTTCTATTTTAAAAAATCATTGTCACTTAGAGCTACTCTGAACATTCATGGATGAAAATAAATTTTATCCCTTTTGAGATCAATGAACATTTCAGCCTAAAATAAATTATAAAGTCAACAAACATTATGCAGCAAAGAGTTCTGACACCTTTACTTGCATTGCTCATAGGAATAAGAACTGGGGGTGTTTTAAATACCAGCAAAAGTAAAAATGACAGTAAGTGAAAAGTGAACACAGCACAGCAGCTGCAGTTAGTGTTGACATGTACTGTATATAATGATCTAGAATTATAGTACTGTGGGCATTTCTGAGTGTACCTAGCATGAGCCGGCAGCGTGCGCTGGCAGCCCAGAAGGCCAACCGTATCCTGGGCTGTATCCGGAGAGGTGTGGCCAGCAGGTCGAGGGAGGGGATTCTGCCCCTCTACTCTGCTCTGGTGAGACCCCACCTGGAGTACTGCGTCCAGCTGTGGAGCCCTCAATATCAAAAGGATATTGACCACTTGGAGCGAGTCCAGAGGAGGGCCACGAAGATGATCAGAGGGCTGGAGCACCTCTCCTATGACGAAAGGCTGCGAGAACTGGGCTTGTTCAGCCTGGAGAAGAGGAGGCTCCGAGGAGACCTCATTGCAGTTTTCCAGTATCTGAAGGGGGCCTACAAGGGTACTGGGAGAGGACTTTTTACAAGAGCCTGTAGTGATAGGACAAGGAGTAATGGGTATAAATTGAAATCAGGGAGGTTTAGATTAGATGTCAGGAAGAAATTCTTCACAGAGAGGGTAGTGAGGCACCAGAACAGGTTGCCCAGAGATGTTGTGGATGCCCCATCCCTGGATGTCTTCAAGGCCAGGCTGGACGAGGCTTTGAGCAACCTGGTCTAGTGCAAGGTGTCCCTGCCCATGGCAGGGGGGTTGGAACTAGATGATCTTTAAGGTCCCTTCCAACTCTAACCATTCTATGATTCTATGATTTTAAATAGGTGCAAACAAAACTCAGGAAGATAAACATGTGTTTTTATTTAGTGTTGCACTACCATTAACTGCTGAAAAACTAACATCGCCTTTTGTCTTCATTATCATAAAATCATAGAAACTTTTAGGTCAGAACTTAAACTATCAAGTCCAACTGCTAACCCAGCACTGCTAATACCACCACTAAACCATGTCCATAAGCACCACATCTACATGTTTCTTAAATCCCTTCAGGGGTGATGACTCACCAACGTCCCTGAACAGCCCTTTCCAGTGACTGACAGTCCTTTCTGTGAAGCAATTTTACCTAATATCCAATCTGAACCTTCCCTAGCACAATTTGATGCCATTTCCCTTTTGTTCTATCACTTGTAAAACTGGGAGAAGGGACCAACCCCCACACCTTTGCAATTTCCTTTCAGGCATTGTAGGGAGCGATAAGGCCACCTCTGAGCCTCCTCTTCTCCAGGCTGAACACCACCAGCTCCCTCAGCAGCTCCTCCAAGAACGTGCTCCAGAGCATTCTCCAGATCCATTGCCCTTCTCTGGACATGGTCCAGCATCTCAGTGTCTTCCTTGTAGTGAGTGGCCCAAAACTGAACCCAGGATTTCAGGTGCAGCCTCACTAGTGCCCAGCACAATGGCACAATCCCTTCCCTACTCCTGCTGACCACACTGTTTCTGATGCACCCCAGCATGTCGTTGACCTTCTTGTCCATCTAGGCACGCTGCCAACTCATGCTGTCTGTCGACCAACACACCCAGGCCTTTTTTCTCCGAGCAGCTTTCCAGCCACTCATCCCCAAACCTGTAGCATTGCAGGGGGTTGCTGTGGCCCAACCATTGCCTTTTCACAGGCATCCAGCTCCCAGACTTTTCCCATCTTTTTTAAGTCAGCAGCAACAAACAGCCCACAGACCGTAGGGCACTGTAAGGTACATAACCATATGCCACAGATACAGAATCACTCCAATTGCATTTCATGGGCAGGATAATAATGATTTGAAAGCTCTTTGTATTTCCTCCTTGCATATTTCCTCTAAATAGCATTTGGCACAGAATCTCCTTGCAAAACCACAACAAAGCTTGATCTCAGAGAATTTAGTTAATTCTAAAATGAACCATGGTGCAGAATGTGAAAGGAAAACATTAATTTCATTCAGGTGCACACTAGCCTAAAAGCAAGCTGGAAGTCCATGGGGAATGATGGAAAGAATATCCTGGAAAACCAACATGGAAAAGGTTAGAATGTGCAAGGAGCTTCTGATTTTTGCGTTGCTTTCTGAATGAAATATATTGTTTGGCTACGAGAATAGATAACAACAAAACTTCCTTCAGATTGTTTTTCAGGTAGGTATGCTACATAATTAAGGGAACTATTTTTCCTGGGTTTGATGACTGATGTAACAACAGTAGATTGCTGTTGTCAACTGGATTGGCAATTTATTTATATTTAAAACAACAAAAAGAAAGAAGGACAGAGTAATGGAAGAGCATCTAGTTATGAAAAAGGAAATAAGTTTCCTTGACCAAGTTTCATTTAGATGTTTTGAGGCACAAATGGAAATGAATACTGACATCCAATTTCTCCCTTTTATATTGCCTTTATTTCAGTCTTACCAAGTTTGTAGCAATTCCTTGAAATTCACCTCCCTCATGTCAGCAGCGGCTCTTTTCACTCAGGAGTTTATTCTGGACAATTCATGGCATTAGATTCCCAACCTACAGAGAGAAACTAAAGAAATGAGCCTGTCTAGGGTACAGAGCAAGAAAGGAATATTTGCCTGCCATGCAGTGCTGTTTAATTTACTATATGGTATCTCTAACAACAAGGGAAGCTCCATAGACCAGACCTAGTCCTTTTTATACAAAGTGATGGGGAAGGTAAATCTATGAAGTTATAAATAGAAGTGATCACAGAAGTGCAATAGAAGATATAGGAAACAAAGTGCTGCTCACCCTCCCCCACCTTATCTCTGAAGAAGTAATATGACCTGTTGTCCTATAAGTAGCCAGACTGGGAAAATCTCTATGAAGGAAAGAAATGTAAACCATATTTGTTATTAGCTTGATTCAGTAGGTTTTAAAAGAGACCTACTTCTTCATTGTCTGACAAGCTACTGTCCTTCTGTGAGAATTGAAATTGTGAGTAGCTTGGTCTTGCTAAGGGTCATGGAAAAAGTACTAGCGACACACAGGAATCCTGAAGTAAGGCTTATAATATTAACAGAGAGGTTCAGAAATGCCATAATATTTTCATGTTCTGGAAATGTGACTTGTAGAATTAAGTCAGACCATTTGGTGCTCTTTTGCTGAAAATAAATTTGCATTCTCTATATTGATGTCAAGCCTTATGAAAATTGTAATTTGAAAAACTTACCTCTGTTAAATTTAAAGTCTCAATTTTGCAAATACACTGCATTTTCTTTGACGTTATGTGTCATTTAACTGAAGAATTTAAAGTGTGCTATCGCAAGTCCAGAAAAAAAATCCAAAGAAATCAGGTGAATTTTAACATCATATTAAACTGCATCCATGCTAAATATTATGAGGTCTTAGGAAAACTACAACACTGATAAAAATATATGCAATTTTCCTCAAGCCAACTATTTAAGCTTTTCTAATGGAAAACATGAACACTACACCAAAATTGAAATTTTATTACAGCAAGATTTATATATGGGAGTTTCCAACTACCTGTAGGGATATACTTCACAGGTATTTAAATTCTTTAGAAACCGATGGTAGACTGTTGTCATTTCTCTGTTGTTAGTTTTGTTTGCCAAAGTTATTTACTCTTAATTCATTTCTTGCTGAAGCAAAACTTAAGGTTTTGAGTAAATTTCATTTGATTTACCATCCATGTCGTATTAGAGGAGGTTAATGTTAGAGAATAAAAATTTTTAAAATTAAATACAGCAGGTGACATTAATTCTTGGAGACACTCTATAAAAAATCCTGTAAAATTGGGAAGTGCTTCCACACTGTTGTGGGAGTTTCTTACCATGCTCTTGATAAATAAAAACTCAGATGAGACAATCTGTTCACTGGAAATAAACATTTTTGTTACTATTTTTAGAGTGCTACATAATGACAGATATAACTGAAGATAATAAAAATCTGTACATCACATTTCCAAATGAATTTTCAGTACTTGAAAGATAGTTGAAGAAAAAAGATTATTTACTGCAACTATTTCAGAGGTTTATGTTAGATATAACATATGGGAAGGAAAACTTAATGCTTTCAGGGCTTCATTTCTTCTGCAACGTGTATGTTCAGATTCCAACACAATGACCACCTGAACATAATTCACTACATCTTTCCCCTGTATTCTCATGTGTTGCTAGAGAAACACAAATCTATGACTGAATTTGAAGGGAGAAGGATGACAGCTATGGAATAGGAAGTCTCTTATTTCTGTGTTCCCAGTGTCAGGGAATCCTAGACACAATCAATTTTTCAGAAACAGGCAGTTAAATTGCTTTCAGGTTGACAAAATGTAACCAATAAATCTTGAAGCAGGGTTTATAAGGACCTTATTTTTTGAACCACACTGAAAAACCAGGAAATAAAAATATCACTCTAAAAGTAAAAGTTTGTTGTCATTATTAAAGTAAGTGTATCAGCATTGAGTTGGTCCTGGAATATCTAAGGAGACTTTGAAAATTATTGTCAGGGACAAACTTTTATGTTTATTCTCTTAATTTTTTGAAGATCCAACTTCTGGAGCACTGCTATTAAAAATAAACTAATATCTAAAATATGTTCAAAGATCGTAAGTCCTAAATTAGACTTTTTTTTTTTTAAATCTCATTTCCCTGAAATGTTGTTTACATATCAGTAGGGCTTTCCTTATTTTACATTTAGGATGGCTAATAATGGTATAAAGATGAAATATTATCTCTATGTCCCAGCAGAAAACCAAGTAAGATTACTTTGAAAAATCTGTTACAAAGCTAAATCACCTAGAAATGGAAATTAAGTGTGCCTGACGCATAAGAGATCTAACCAGGCATGTTTTGCAACCCTGTATTTGTCTCTCAGGGCACCTGAATTAGTTCTTCCAAAAAGCAACAAACTTCCGATAAGAAAAATCATAAGAAGCACAGATATCTTCTACTTATAAGACTGAAAAGCTCAGCGGAAATAGTCCTGAAGGACTTCACCTAATTAGTCTGAATCTCTTCCCTTAACAAAAAAAAAAAAACAAAAAACAAAAAACAAACCCCCACACATAAACCAACCAACCAAAACCAACCAACCAAAAAACCCAAACAAACAAAAAAAAAAACCCTTGCTAATAAGAGGTCTGGAATACACTTAAAAAAAACCCAAACACACACCAAAAAAAAAAAAAAGCAAAGATTAACTATTTCAGTGTATACTTGCCATGTGAAGCACTGGGCATATACACAGTTTGACAAAGGACGAGAGAGTCTGGACTGTAATGAAAGGTGACAAACAAGAAACAAATCATCTCGTATTGCATGAGAGCAGCATAGACAAATAGATGGAAAGAGTCTTAGGGAGGTTGCATAGACCACCCACTTCCCCGCAAATTATTCATCCTTGACAGAAAGACTAAGGTATACTTAAAATCTTTGCAGCTGAAACCTAAACAACCTTCCTAATCAATCTGCTACAATTTCTCATGGATTTCCCAAACATCTGAATTAAACTCTCCTTCTCCAATTAAGAATTATTAGTTATTGTCTGACTCACCAAAGACACGGAACACAACCTACTTCTTTTCCTTTTGACCTTTTGACATATATGAATTTCATTATGTTTCACCCCCAGCTGTTCTCACAAATAATTTTTCAGGAGGCTGATTATTTTTTTTGTTTCCTTCCGGACTTTCAGTAGCTGGTTTTAACTCGTTCCTGAGGGCAGGACCCAGAAGTAACACCTCAGCTAAGAGAGCTTCTGATCCTCAATGCATTTATTGCCTGGCTGTGACCAAGTGCAAGATTTGAAGACAGAGCCTCCTTTCAGTAAAATTAATCAGAATACTTCTGTCTGAAGGAAACATGAGATGTAAGAGGACATCATTAAGGTGAAATATTTAACCAACTATCTTTACAGCAAGTTTTCTTCAAAGTGAAATTTTCTGGTTTGCAAACATATACAAGTAGTAAAGAGGCCTTTCTCATATAATAACAGATATTTTTCTATTTTTTACTTAGTTTTCTTTATTAGGGCAAGGCAGTATCTTTTACTTACATAGTAGGCTCCTCATCCATAGTCAAAACCTTTTGTTAAGCACAAGCCATGAGCACATCTGCTCATGCCACAAGCCATGTCCATCCTAATGCTTTCTGACTTGTAGTGTCATTATTCTCTTTTCATCATATTTACCCCTTCATAATTTATTCCATCTCTACTATCTCTTCATATTAATTTCCTCTTCATATTAAACTTTACAGCTTTCCCAATAAATAAACTTTTAAAACAGTTTTTCTTCATCACCTCCCTCCATCCTTGCTTTTCTCCTTCAACGTTTTGAACTGCACACATGTCCCCTCTGTCTCCAGATGTGAAGACACAGGTCTCTGAAGGCTGTAAGAGCTCACTGAAGAATAATCACCATATGTTTGGCTTATTTTTATGGTCTTCCTTAAACGTCTCCTATTGGTTCCTGCCAGGAACAAAATAGGTTAAACAGCACTTGGAGTGGACAGGAACAGCCAAATCATGTACAACTTCTTTAGTAGCACTCAAAGTTTTACAGATAAAGACCTATCTTACTTCAATTGTTTCTTTTTCATGTTGGAGAGACCTAGACTAAACAACCATTGCATGAAAAGGGATATTTAGTCATTCATGTTGTCATTTTTAAAACTTTTTAAGTTCTTCTGTATCCTTTTGGAGAGAGGAGACTGAAAGTTAATTTGTATTCTAGTTGTAGGCCAACCACAGATTTTTATGATGCAAATTGATGCCGGTTTGTTATCTGTTCCTTTCCTGATAATTCCTACCACTGGATTTGTTTTTCTCCTTGTTATTCACTATTGCTTCAGTTTTCATGAAGCTATCTATCATAGTCACAAAACATTTTTCCTGCATGATAAGAACTATCTTTTTATACCTGAAATTATGTATCTTTTGTATTCTTGCTGCTTTATATTTATCTACATTGAATTACCAGACACTTTACTACCAGCCTCATTGTTTCATAAGGCCCTCCTATAAAGTTTCATACTCTGCCCTTATCTTTACTGTTCTGACTTAGTACATCACAAAACTGTTTCCTCACTACTAATCCCATTTTGCAGGTAATTTATGAAAATGTTAAAAATCTTCCAGTGCACACATCTGCAGAGCTCAGATGGCATCTCTATCCTGAAACAACTGGCTATTTCCTCTTACACTTTGTTTCTTACTTTTTTAGCACTTACCCATCTATTCAGGGAACTTCTTTCTTATGCTGAGGTTGCTTAGGTTCCCCAAAATCTTTGATTAGGGGTTTTCTGTAAAGTCTTTTGGAAATCCAAACTGACTGTATCAACCATATAATTCCTGTGCCATTTCAATTACCAGCTCATTTCTTTTTGCTTTTAAAGTTATTGAATATTCTCTTTTGATGTTTGGAATTTCAGTTCTATTTTCCAATTTAGTGAAACTGCTACCCGTGTCCAAACTAATATCTTTTTACCTGTTCTTACATTCAAAACTCTTCACTGTTTATTTTCTCCTGAGATATTGATTATTGTCTACAAACTAAACTTCGTAACAGTTTCCAATGCCCGAGTGAGATTGTTTGTTCTAAAACTTCCTCTTCACTTTTCTCCTTAATGTACTCCAGAAAACATTGAGGTCCTTTAAATTAAAACTTCTGTTTTCTCTGACTGTTAAAACACTGACAGTTGTGAGGCTGTTGCTAAGACCATCGCTTCTAATTCTCACAAATGCTGTCTCTTTGCCCTTTTGTGGTTCTCCAGCTGTCTGTTTAGAGCTACTGGTCAACTCTTGTCCTTGAATGGGATGAAACCTTGTTGAGACAGACATTCTCTTTAGTACTTCCAAGTATCATGTCTTTACAAATCCCTAGCGTACTGTGGCCTTTCAATCCATTACTAGGCCCACAAAAACCACCCAACCAGAACAAAATAAAATTAAAAAAAAATATTAATATTTATTAATACCAATAGCAGTTTCAAATCTGGGTAGTGTGGCTCAGGTAGGACTCGTCCATGCAATACTCAGATGGCCACATTTTCTGCCTCTTGAAATACCCTGCCCAGCATGTGTTACTATATTTGGCTCCTGCAAGACTAAAGTAGTGTAGTATATTCTATACAGGCTGAGGTAATTCTAGATCCACTGCAGATGCCTTTGATGTGTCTCCTGAGCTCACAGATAATGCCAGCATGTAGTCAAGTGCTCCTGCATCCATGTTATACCTAAGTCACACATTGGACAACCTTCTTATAGGTACCTCAGACTGAATTGTAACAATAGTGTATTTTTAGTATATTTACCATAGATCCTGTCACCTCAAAACCATAGCTGACCAGCAGGAAACATAATTTACTGCCAGAAAACCAAAATCCTGATTACCTCTACACTACAGTTCAGAAAATCAACCACTAGTGGAAAAAAATAGCTCCTTCCTACACCAAGTGGCTGAATAAGCTCTCTCAAAAGCAATGGGTAAACAGAGAAGTGCAATATTCAAGGATCTTACAGAGTCAATAAAGTAAGAGCTATGTATCATTGCTAATACTTGGCAGCAGAGCTCCTCAGAACTTAAGGAAATGATGAAGTAAGGGAACTATTAGGGACACAAGAGCAGTAATAAGTTTTTTCTGTATTTTTCATATTGATTCTTAGCTAAAACTCTACTTACTCGTCTCTTCCCTTTTTATCTACCTGAATGCCATCGTTGGGTTTTCAGTACAAACATACATCATGAGCTATCAGACAACACTACCTTCTCCTGCTAAGCAACGGCTGATGGTGTGTGATTGAGCCAGGCAGACATCAAAATAAATCTTCATGTGTGAGGAAAAGAACATACAGGATGAGGAAGAATGTAAGAAAGAATAAACCAAACTTTGCCGCAAATTAACCATTCTCAATTAAAAATAGATTACTGCTGGAATTAAAGTGCTTTTCTTGCTCACTTCAGTTGAAATTAAGGGAAAGGAATTGAATAGTTCTGCTGTTCTGTCATATGGCTAATCAATCTACCCAGTTGTCCAGCCCTGCCTAGTAACTGCACTGGCAGAGGTAAAGCTACTGATGTGAGGAAGAAAAAGTAAAATAAAAAAAAGGAAAAAACAAAACCAAACATAATAAAAATAGCCTATCGTATGTACCTTCTCCTGTCAGATTCTACTACATAGAATGAACATGAATTGCTTTCAAGAAAGCAGTTTTTGGTATTCACATACATTGTCATTTACTGGAGCTGGAGGTGGAAAGGGAGATAGGAAAGGAATATAATTCATTTCCTAGCTGATTGGGGAAAGTTACTGTGCTCACATGCTAGTAAGTAATACTGTTATTACTGCTGCAATTTCATATTCTGACTAATATTGTACACAGCCTGACTGCCATTAGCCTGTCTTTGAAGCATTTCCTCCCCTTGTAAATGGCTAAAGGGTTGTTCTTGATAATATACATTTGACAGCATAACATTAGGCATGTAAGATATTGCACCTCTGTGCCTCCTACTCATGTATTTTTTTCAGACTTAGCTATCATAAGGCAATTTTTAAGATTCAGAGAGCTTTCTTCAAGTATAAATAATCAAAGGGAGATTTTGCTGACTGAAAGCTTAAGGCTTTTTATTTTTTTTTAAAGGTTAGTGAATTGTCAAAGAAAGTTAAAAAATGTTTGAAGGAGATAATTCCTAGGCTTAAGAGTAATGAAATTCTACCCAAATGTGACTTCATCCTTCTTTGCATTAATGTTATTTGTTCTTGACTTACTCTGAGGAAGCTCCGAGCATGGTGTCATCCAGTTTTGAACATTTTCCTCTTGCACACTCTTCTCTGACCATTACCTGGTCTGTTTTATTGAAAATTAACATTAAGTGTTATTGTTAACCAAGAACAACACAACGTAACAAAATATTGTGTATTTTTTTTTTCTCATAACCATTAAGCAAGGTCACTTAAATCTTTTGGAGTAATAAGATAGTTATCAGTGCATCTACATTGCATTTCTCTTTGTCAAGAAATATTTTAATCCTAGATATATCATGCCCGTATTTCTGCTAAGCTAAAACTCCTTGTAGGACCACTATGGTCCAAACAATCTCCCTGATATTAGGGACCTTACTAAGGCTAGACATTCCAGCAAGGCTGGTACTTAAGTAAGGCTCCTTGATTTTGTAGGTAATGCTTTGCATGTGGCACCTAGTTAATGAGTTCCCAGCCTTGCTGCATCTAGGATCTACCTTAGCCCTGAACTAAGTCTCTAGCTCATGCCATTAAAATCAAATGCCCTACTTCACCTTCCATAACATGTTACAGTTTCTGGGAGTGCATAACTATATTTTGTGTAACTTAAAAAATTTGAAAAGAAGATTTATATGTTATCCTTACTTTTAATGGAAGCTGCCTTGTTCTAGGTAACTCTTTCACATAATTACTTCTTTCTTTTTTCCCTTGTTTTCTATTAGCATACATGTCAGGTTTACTAAATGGCTTTGTTATGTTCAAGAAAGAGTACTGTTGCAAAGGAGCATCTTATTGCAGCATGTATTTAAATCAGACAAATCAGACTTACATAGACTAAAACAGCCTTCAGCAATACCGGAAGAATAGATATATGATAACAATGTGATCTTTTTAACAGTTCTACACTTAACGAAAATTAGCAAACAATTATACTGCTAATTTTCTGTGCTGACTTTATGGATTACCAATATATTAACAAAGATTTGTTTCAGTCATGATGTCCAACCATAATTCTAGAGAAAAATTGTTTTGTCTGGTTGCTTTCAAGTGCTTTGTCCTTGTTGCTGACAAATGGAAAATCAGTCATATTACAATACTATTGCTTTTGAGGACTGAGACTTCAATAAAAAAAAAAAAAAAGGAAGAAAGAAGAGGGATAAAGAACACTTTGGAACAAAAGAAATATGGAAAGAACCCAAATTCTTTCCCTGTCAAAGCTGAAATATTGTAAATATTTAAATATCACAAAATCTTCCTTTATAGCTGCAGTATAAGGTTTCAAGTACCACTTCAGAGGCCATAGATGTTTCAGAAAATCACTATGGAAGGAAAACAATAAGTTTTCCTGACTTCTAAGTCTGAAATACACCAGCTTTAAACAAAATTTAATACATGGGAAACTTCTTTATAGAAGCTGAACAAAGAGAATCATCTCCTGCTCGACATGATTTGCATGGGTTGGGGATGTCTTTTTCATCCTTCTTTCTTTTGGTTTTGAAACCATTGTACAAAGAACAAAACAAAACGCGGAAATTATCTAAGGTTTATTATTGCTCAGTGAAGAAATCACTTTTAAGTTAATTAAACCCAATCATTGTGTGCTGTGTCTTCTCTTGATAAGAGTTTGGAAAAAGAAATATTTGTTTAATTAGAACTATATGCATTTCTTGAAAAATCAGTGGAGTTTAATAACTTTTCTGTGATTATTAACGCCATAGAGGAATAATTGAGGCAACAATTTAGTGATTGATTTGATCACTATATTAGATATCTGGTGTATAGGGGTGTTTTGCAAGGGAGTGGAAAGGTTTGCATTATTGCTTCATGCAGTAGCTCAGTTATTCTTTTCTTAAAATTTAACAAGGATTCAGTTAAAACTATTAATTTATTCTTAACTAAAAGCTAATGACCTTCCCATTCAAAAAGGGATGTACTGTGGTATTATCATGTAAGGATATTTTGAGCATTAAAGATGCACAAAAAAGGAGTAGACTACACGGTGCCACATGAGAAAAGTAATTTGATCAAAATTTCACCTGATAACCCAAACAGAATATTTAATATGACAATTATTAAATTGTGGTCACAGATACTACTAATTTTCTGTAATTTTCCTGAATTATGTTGATGATAAGCTAACATAAAATTTAAGAAGTAAAGTGAATCACCTGAATGTGGTGATTTTCTGAGAAAATGGCAGGATTAAGAATCTATAAAAAGAATTTATGAGGTTTATTCCTAAGCAACAGTAGGGATTTATTATTACCTTTGTGGGTAGTCACTCCTTCAAGCTCATTTCCCATTGTTTCATGTGTAATTTAGTTCCTATATATTCACTAGCATGTTTCAGAAAGGTCTAGAGTAATACCTGCTAAGAGAGATAAGCTTTACCGCAGGCTTTATTCCTGGGTAGAATTTGGCAGAATGAATCTGACAAAGTAAATGCAGTTTTAAACAACCACTGTTTTATTGTCTGTGGTGAACACAAATGCATTCAATCTCAAGCGCTCACAAAAGAAACTGACAACAAATGAAAAGTGTCCCACAGCCCTGTAAATCAACGTAATCTGACAGATTTAGCTGAATTATATGGAAAAGTTTATTTTTTAGTAATATTGACCATTTACCTAGTATCCAATGACATGAACTCTACAGCCAAAGACCGTACAGAAGAACGTGAGCAAAAAGTATATCAGAATCAAAACTCAAGAGGGAGAAGACTACTTGTGCTGGATTCAGCCAGGA
>NW_010247479.1:782-27058 GCF_000690775.1 Eurypyga helias | reverse complement strand
TCAGGCGCGCAGCGGCGCCGGGAGCGGCTTCGCTTCCAAGTTGTCGGAGTAAGTAAGAACTGCCCGAGCTCCCCCCCCGCCCCGCTGGGTCAGGGTTGCTTCGAGCGGCCGCCCTGGTCTCCAGTGGTGTTTGCGCTATATTTTTCCTTTTTTTAACGTTGTACCAATGGTTTTGTTCAGTTGGCTGTTAGATTCATAATCTGTTGCTTTAGTAGCGGTGGATTCCAAATGCTTATGGTTGGTGTTTCTGGGGTGCTTGTGTTGGGATGGGCGGGGGGAAGGTATGAGATGCCTGTCTCGGTCTGTAAAGTGAGTCTGTATCAAAAAATCGAGTGAACAAATTGGATGCTTCTGGCTAGATGACAGAAATCTGCATGCTCACTGATGCAGGATGGTTTAGAAAGTTTCTCGGTGAAGTGCTCTCAAATTCTCCAGCTTTATCTCGTGCCGTATCTCATGTTTACGGTGTGCTTCTGCACACGGGATAGCAGAAAAGAGACGGGGAGAACAGGAGGGTGCTAACTTGTGTTCAGTGCAGTCCGTGTAGGATAGCAGGCAACCCTGCCCGGCGCTTCCTCTGTGCTAAGGAATGTTACAGCTCCAGTCATTGTGTCCAAGCAGCTGCTTTTCCGTATCTGTGCTCCCAAATTTTCCAACTTTTCCTTGAGCTACTCCGAGTGGAGCTGAGATGATTCTTTAAAACACAGTGATGTACTATAGTAAGGACAGGACCTTGCTTCCCTGATGTTGTTTTTTTTTTTTGGGGTGGTGGGGGGATGCTGTATAACTGAACTTCCGTTCCAGCACCCGTCTTCTGTGCCCACTTTAACTGTGGTTTCTTTGAATGCTCTGCAACACACAGTATCATTTTGTTGGTCCCTGCAGGCTGGCTTGACTGATGCTCCTGCCGGGTGCAGAGCCTGTATCTTCTCACCGAGGCCTGAAGCAAATTCCTGTAGTGAGGAAATTGCAGGCATAGATAGTGATTCTTCACGTGTGAACTTCCGTTTCCAGTAAACCCTATTCCTTCGTTATTGCACAGCACGAACCCTGCTCAGCACCAGGGAGGGGCAGAGCAGGGAATAGCTCTTGAGTAATTTCACTAGGACACATTGGAGACTGGATGTGCTCTTGAAACAGGAGAGATGTGTTAACAGATTGTTCCACGAGACGATTCTGAGGAGCGTCTCGCACGTTGGCAGTGTAAGTTAGCTTGTCTGCCTTGGTGTCTTTAAATAGGGTATGGTGATGTGACGTATTCTTAGAATACAGTAAATACACGTTTCTCATAGCGTCAGAAATTCTGGGCAAAGTGCAGTATTTCTTCAGAAGGATAACAGCAATGCCAACTTGTTAAAACACGCAGCATGTTGGCGGGACCGGATTGTGAGCTTATTTGCATCACTTGGAAACAGTTTAAGGCAGTATTTCCTGAGCAGGCTGCTTCTCTCGTCATCCTGTTGCTTAATGTATCAACCACTTCAAGCAGGGCAGAGATCATGTCATGGATAAAAAGGGTTCTGAAGAATTGAGCTAGGGTTTGATACCTAATTTGCTTTGGGGGGCATTTTTATAGAGGG
Source organism: Eurypyga helias (assembly GCF_000690775.1). Taxonomy (NCBI): domain Eukaryota; kingdom Metazoa; phylum Chordata; class Aves; order Eurypygiformes; family Eurypygidae; genus Eurypyga; species Eurypyga helias. Next base: position 25,478 of record NW_010247479.1, on the reverse strand, counting down.
GGGAAAAAGCTAATTTTATTATGACCATAACATTCTACAGGTGTAAAAACACAAAATGCACTGCTTGCTGATTTGGGGTTTTTTCCTATTTAGCATATAGTATGTGCCCACACTGGCTGAATATAGGAGCCCAGAGCAGTTTGACATCCTCCTGAGTCTGTGCAACCTATTAGATATTCTCTGCGAAGTCAGTGTCTGTCAGGTCTGTTAGCTTACTTCAGAAGGGAGTTTGGTTTTTTTTTTTTCAATTTAAAATTCAATATATCCAGTACCAATAAGAATTTAATCGAGAAAGAAATTAATCATAGTAATTACATGGAGGACGTGCTGTATGTGACTGGAGTGTAAGCAGCAGTGTACAGCCCAATTTTAATAGTTTCTTGAAGCATGAGTGACCATCCAGTTCTCTAGCACATGTTTCTTGAAAACATATTTCTTGGGGTTTAATTGCCTTATTACTGCTTTATAATTCTAGCCAGTTGATTTGAGCATTTTTGCTTTTGTCATTTAATCACAACAATTTATTCTCAAATCAGAGGGAATATATGAAGGAAGAGGTGGAGGAGTGTGCTGAAGATGAGGCGACTGAATCGGAAGAAGACCTTGAATTTGATGAAAGAATTGGATGCCTTTCCAAAGGTTCCTGAAAGCTATGTGGAGACTTCAGCGAGCGGAGGCACAGGTAGGCCTTACTGAGATGCTGACATGATTCATGTTGGCTGTTAGCTCAGTCTAGCATGCTCTGGGAATAGAAACATCAATAGCAGGAAGACAGGCATCTGTGTTCATTTGAAACTAGCCAAAATTGGTTTCTTGATTTCTTTTGTGGACTGACAAAGCTCATCTTCTTCAAGGAAAGACATAGTATCTTACCCAAATAGATGACATTCATCACTCATCTCAAGGGAGATTTCTGTGCAAAACTGGTGAGACCCAAACCAGTGTAAAGGTTCACTGTAAAAGCTTCTAACCCATTACAACTGGAAAGGTGCTGTGCCAAGGCTGTGATACAACTTCCTCTCGTTCGTTGTCTCACTAAGCCCTTTTCTCTGTGTCAGGTTTCTGGGTGAGGCTGTGTCAGCATGAGCTGAAATGCAGGTTGGATTCATCAGCTCTGTGCTTTCATAAAGAGGAAAAACATTCTCCAGAAGTGTCCAAGAGCCATCTTAGTTAAGCATCAGGATGAAGAGCAGCTTTCTAGAGCTTTTTGTCTTGAGGGTGTAGTTGTTTTTAAGAGGAAGGAAAGCCCTTTGAAGAACTAACAACTCTACTGCAGGGCATGTGCTTGTACTGTACTTACCTGTCACTTGAGCTTCTTTCAAAAGCCATAGCTGTAAGAAGTACCTTTTCTATATGTATCTGAACAGAAAATTGTGCCTGTAAGTTGGGTGGAGTTAGGGGTACCCTGATGTGGAAATAGTGAGTTCATCTGTTGGATTATTGGACTTGCAGTTAGATAGGAAACTGCTAGCAGTTAGTTTGAAATAGAGGACAGAAATCTCTTTCATTTGCGATTATGACTGAAACTCAGTTGAATAACAAGTACGAGAAGCAATTGCAATCTACAGATAGGCCTTTGAAGTTATTATGCCACTTGTAGTGTAGAAGTAAATATCACAAGGATCTGTATCACTTTGCTATGTTTCCTCAATTGCACTGTTAATAATTAAAGGGTTATTGTGTATAAAATAATCTCTAAGAGCTGATTAAATAACCTTGTTAACGTTAGTCCCAGTTCCAGAGAAAGCGAGTGGTTTTTCTGTTGTAATTTGCAGAAAAACAATAAATGCTTAAAAATTGATTTTTTTGTAGTATAGCACCATCCTTCATGAGAACTTCATTTTGCTGTAGAGTGCCTGAAGGATTTCTCAACACCAGAAGTTACTTTAGCATTCTTTTGTTTATCCCAGTAGCCTTATGAATGACAATATAGGATTGTCTTACTCTGTACCATTATAAGATTGTATATACTATTCCCATTTCATTCAGGATTACAGTCCCAAGTTTACTTTCTCTGTGTGATAGGTCTTCAAAACATACCAAGGCTCTGTTGTCAGCCTTTCAGTGCCTTAAAATCCATTTTGCAAAAGAAGTACTGGTCTCTCAGGCTGAGGCTCCAGCTCTGGTGCTGGGAGAACCTTCAGAAAAGAGGATCTGTCTGGAAATTCTACAAGACTTTACTTTCCTGTTTAGATCCAGAAACACCTTTGTGCTGAATTACGCAGTAAGCAGCTGCGTCTCAAGTTGTTTCCTCGTGACTTTGGATAGACAGTATAGTTCCAGCTTTCCTGTTGCATAGCTGGGGTGAGTCTGGCCTGCTGGGCTCCGAAAGGAAATTGATAGCCAGAACAATTAACTGATCAGTGCATCTGATGTTCGCAGTGTGCATTGACATGAAGGCTTTCCTATAGATGATGGTTACATAGCTTCAGCTGAAGGCTACAACTGGAAACGCTGCTGATCAATGCAGCAGCCAGTGGCTTATTTCTGACCTGGCAGGACAATGCCCTCACTCCCCCACTGCCACCTCTGGGCTGTGGAGCCAGTTCACTGTGTAGTGAACTGAAGCCCATCAACCACAGGCGTGTGTTTTTCTCAAGCTGCCCCTCACAGACTCTGTAGAAATACTCCAGAGGATGCAGATGGAAAATATACACTGTCAGAGGATGCAGATGGAAAACATACACTGTCAGTAAGCTGTACAAAGCACTACTGGGCACCACAACTGAAGCTTTTTCAATTTAACAAAAGCCATGATTTAATAAAAGGGGCGTAGCAGGTGCTTCTGTGCATCCGTTACTGTTTTCTGGCTGTGTGCGGCAGGATGATCTTCCCTTTGCATTGTATGACTTTGCAAGTGTGATGAATGGGCTGCTTTGGAGATAAGCGAGGCACGCGTACCATTGAATTATATCAGTCAGTTTTCTTCCTAAAACTAATTTCAAATTAGTTCTTCACTTACTTAGCTGCTGGTAGAATGAATAGCTATGTGTTGCTTATTGCCAGAGGGAGAATTGTTTGGAATACTGGGGTGGGAGTGCTGACTGAGCAGCTATGCATGAGTGATATAATCAAGCCACCTTTTTCTAACTGGACAGAGCATGTAATGCATATTATTTCTCTTGTCTGATACTGTCTTGGCTCTGAAACTAGACATAAAAAAATTGTTGTAAAAGCTTAGGTTGTAGACAAGTGGAGTCTTGAAGGGGTTTCAAGGTGCGTTTTCTCCTTCTTTTGTGCTTGAATTTAGGATTGAGGTTGCCTAGACCATCCCTGACAATGATTTGTGGGAATTTTGGTTTATATGTAGAGGAGGACCTATCCTGTTATTAAATCTTCTGTATAGGGATTTCACAACCTCCCCATCATTCTAGTATTTGACTGTACTTAGTGTAAAAAGTACTTTCTTGATGCAAAGTTAGGACTTGTTCTTTTCCCTCCTATGTAGAAACTAGTACTGAAGTTATGAAAACATTTTTCGAAGAGCAGCGTATGCGTTTATAAATCCAAGATACTCGTATTGTACTGGTAATGCTCAGATTCTGGGATTGTTCAAATTTTGTTCTCGTGTTTCTGAATAACATTTCTCACAATCTAAACTCTTTTCACCACTCAGTTTCCCTGATAGCATTTACGACAATAGCTTTCCTGACCGTAATGGAGTTCATGGTGTATCGGGACACATGGATGAAATACGAATATGAAGTAGACAAGGATTTTACTAGGTATTTTTTTAATTCATTATAATTCCTCTTAAAATATAAGCTGTTTGCATTTCAGGAAAGAATGGCTTTAAAGTGTTTGTGACTTGCAAGCAATTTATGATTGAAATGAAAAATGGAATACTAAAGGGACTTGATTTTTCTCTTGTTGATCGATTTGGATTTTTTCTTTTCTGGAATCCATGAAGAGAGAAATTGAGATTGCTGCAATGAAGTCATCAGAAGACTGTAGGTTTGCTGGAGTCCCCTGAGGAGTTGTTAGCTAACAATTCAGAGGACACTGTAATACATAACTCCACATCAGTTATGTAAACCCACCGGATTTGCGTGACGCTTACACGGTATATTGCCATTACACGTTGTGCTGCTTGACATGAACCTTAAGCACTTGAACTTTGACTCCGTTATCTAGAGATTGCTGCTGATCTTGTCTCCAGCTACGGCTTCCAAGACTGGCTGAAGATACATTTGCTCTTGGTTTCCTGTGCTTGTCTGGGCTGCGTTCGCCCCTTTTCCTGCGGTCGTCAGGTGTCCGTGAGAAGTTAATGGGAGATTTTGTGCACTGAACACATTGAAATATCACGCATACAGAACTGAAATAACTTCAAAAGCTGTTTTACTGGTTGCTGTGGTAACAAGCTGAAGACATGGATATTAATTGGATATCTTATATGTCAGAAATACCAAAGGTTTCTGTAATGAAAAAATAAGAAACATGAGAAATTTAAGGGAGATGCATCAAAAACTCAAGTTAGAGTAAATCCATTCAGACAGATGGGAGTTTCACATTTAGGTCTTTGCTAAAGTAAGTTCTTTCCCAAGTGAAGCTATCACACGGGAAGGATAGTTTAGTGGTTAAGAGACTATGATGGGACTTGAGAGGTGTCCTGCTGCAGATTTTCCAGTTTGATTGTGGGCTGATCACTCAGCCTGCACTTCTGTGACAGTTTAAACCAGTGGAGGTTGGTGTCACTTCAGCTGCTTTTCTCCTCTCTACTGACCATGTCTGAGCCCGACTCGAGCCGATGTTGAATCCTTGGCTCATGTCATTTGTTTGTGGTCAGCTGAGTTCCCAGAAGCAGCTCTCTGGAGGAGATAGGACCGTATGGATATAGTGAGGGGATTTATTCATTACAGTTAAAGATATTTTTGTGAAACTAACATGAAAACCAGTAGGAAATGCCCAGAATATTGGGGAATGCCACACAATCGGACTTTTGGGATGATAGAGTGTTTTGGGATGTTGGGTTTGATTTTTTTTTTTTTTTTTAAATCAACTCAGTTTTAGATTGTCCTGATCCACTGTGTTCTGTGCAATTTATTGCACTGTTGTATTTTCGGTGGGTGGGGAGTATAAAATATTGAAAACTATATATTCTTAACAGGAGTCTGACGACACTCTTGGGCCAGTAATATTTTCAAAATCCTGTTAGGAGTTTCATTGTAAAAATCAACAAGGAAATCTGATGCTGTGATGTCTTAAGTTACAAGTGGTCATCAGTGCTTTAATAATTCAAAGTCCATCTTGGTTCACCCAAATTTTAAACAGCTTAAGTTTATATCTATTGGTGTAAATTTTGTTATTTGACTGTGTTTCTGCAAGTAATCTGAGGATTTTAGTAATGTATCTCTTGATACATGTACTGTATGTTACTCACTAGCTTTTTGCCTTTTCTTTTTCCTTCCAGTAAGTTAAGAATCAATATTGATATAACGGTCGCCATGAGGTGTCAATGTAAGTATTCCATCAGTGAAAGTTTTGTAACACTTTAAAGGCTCTACAGAGTATGGGTGTGCTTGCACTATAGTTGGATATTGTTCAAAATATCCTAGCAGCGAGATTTCTTCTCATCTTGATGGTATGTAGTGATCTCGATGGCATGTGACTCACTGGAAGAATTGGTAGGAGATGTGAAGAAAAGTATTTATGCTATCTCGTTCTCATCTCGCAGAACTTCCATTTGTCTGTTAGCAAAAAAAGGATCTGTTGTTCCAGTCTCTCTCTATCTAGAACATTCTAAAAGCTCATTGAGAGACACAACTTTTGAATTTATCACAACTCTTATTTCTTTATGAGCTGGGCAAATATTAACCTGGTCTACTGTTTAACAGTACTGGAACCATCAGGTAATTTCATCTCCTGATGATTGTATGGATGCCTTTACCATTTAAAGGCAATGCTTACTATTCTTTTGACATCATTTGGGTAATGAACCATTATTTGTATGGTTTAGTTTTGGTTGTCCTGGACTGAGAAAGTGTGAGAATACTACTGCTGCCAGGGATGCAAGCAAATTTTCAAGACTACTTTTTTTTTTTTTTTTTTTGGCTAAGTTAAACCTTGCATTAATTGTATGGTACATCAATAGGGTTAGGGGTTAGGGCAAACTATAATTGTATGGTCAGTACCATACAATTTGTGTTTGTCTCACGAGTATTAATTCAAAAGTCATCCCTTCTTACTCTTCACATTTTCTTTTAATATTTTTCAATAATTTTTGTAGTTAGCCTAAGAAATTTTGAAAATTCTGGTTTTAATTTTTCTTTTTAAATTTGAAAATAAACAAAACTTTCTCCTCTGTTTTGACTGGCCTTGGTTTGGATTCAGTGTTTATGAAACTGGAAGAAAGGTTTATGTATGATAGATACTAGAAAGCTTGTGTATGTGGTCCATACAACATAACAGAGGGTGTTCTGTCAGTGAGGAAATACTGCAAATCTGGAAAGTTTGTTTTGGTCACTGCGCATCAGCTGATGATACTCTGATATGATAGCTTGATAAGTAGGATTCTGTGGTTTCCCCTGCCTCCCAGTAATCTGCTTCTTGCCAGATTTGTTGTCCTTTTGGTTTGGACTTGGTTAACAAGGTATAGTAACTTATACTGAAAGTTTACTGCTGTACTGAGAAACTTCATTTCAACTTGAACTTTTTTTTGTTTGTTTATGATCATCTGTATGACTCAATATTTCTCTTCCTGTTTAACATAGATGTGGGGGCTGATGTTCTGGATTTAGCAGAAACAATGGTCGCCTCTGCAGATGGGCTAATCTATGAACCAGTAAGTTGATTCTTACCCTTTTATTTAAAAAGGAAATTGTCCTTTACTTGATGTGGAACACTGCTGGGCTGGCTTGTTTGCTTGTATTTTTGTCCCCCACAACTGGGCTGCACAGAACCTCCCCAGGTATTGTCTGATCCTTGAGTGAGGTCTGCAGTACTTCCCCCAGGAGTCTCCTAGGGAAGAAGGGTAGCACTGGGATTCTTGTGTGTTCACTCTCTGCCAGCTCAGTGCTTCTTAATAAGGTAGTGGTTTCTATAGGAATTTATTTTTACATGTGCGAATTCTAGGGAAAAATGCTAACAGTATGTGATCTGGAAGGAAAACTATCAGAGCTCTCATAAGAAGAGAATTGCTGTACCTGCCTTTTAACTAGAAGAATACTAGGATTCTAAAAAGGTGCACAAAGTCATCAGGATAGCCTTATAATATGGAATGACATTAAAGATTGTAAATTGGGTTAGTGTCCTTTTAACTTCTTTATTGTGAACTGAAGGCGCTGGAACTGTGTAAGCCTATGCTCTTCAAGTGGGTTTGCTTGCGTAATACAATAAGCTTTGAAGAAATTATGCTGTATGAAAGTAATTTATCACTAGCAGAAAACCTACTAGAGAATGTAACTTCCTGCTGTAATTATTACATTCTCTAATGACTGAACCATATTCCAAATTACAATAGTTTAGTCCAAATTCCTCCTCGTGTGTGTTAGCAGGAGGAGATGGCTGAATGGGAGCATGTGCTCAGAAGGAACTTGGTTTTGTTTATTTGTTTCCTTGGAACATTTCCTCTTTTTGTCTGGACAGTCATCGCTGTGCCGCTGCGTGCTAGCAGTTGTCCCAGTGATTATAGTCTTAGCGGTACTTGATCCCTCTTGGCCATAGCTCTGGTTGGTTCGAGCATTAATTGCTGTTGAATTTACTATCTGGAGTACGTCGGTGCTAACAAGACGGAGATTTGAATTCACTGCACAGATGTTACTGGTGGTTGAAGTATAGCAGGTCTGGTACCTGGCCTTGAAGGGCTTGTCTTAAATGCTCAGTGTGGGATGACCCTAGAAATAAACACTCTGCACCCGGACTTTCAGAGATCGCTCCTCTGCTTGTTTCATTGCTGTTTGCATGGAAACCATGCATGTCAGCTAGAATTAAGTTGCCATTGACTGCTGCTTCTGTCCCATGTTAGTCAAACACTAGAGGGGCAGAAACTGCTGACTGACATTATGAGAGCTTTAGGAAAGATGCTGAAGTTATAAATGCAAAGAAGTGAATAATTCTGGGGGGAAGGGACAGAAATTTCCATACTTGACCATTAAATGTATTATTAAAGTGCAAAGTCCTTTCATAAACTCCAGTATGTATTACCAAGTGTGAAGTTGATTGTAACTCCCAACCCCTTCCCACACCCCAGTTCCCTTCTGGGTTTCATGGATGGACGTCGATGCTTCCTGCATGTTAATTCGGTGTGTTATTTTTGTTTCAGGTAGTATTTGATCTCAGCCCACAACAAAAAGAATGGCAAAGGTAAGACGCTGAGATGCATGCCTCTGGTTTGTATTATTTGTACTGGAAGTGACTTTGAGGTACAGCAGCGTCACAAAGCAGAACCACATCTTGGGTCTGACAGGTCCTGCTTGTAACTTAAGGGTGCAAACTGTTGAAAGGATATTAATTTGCTTTGCCTTTCTCATAATCTGAGATCTCTGTTATGGAAAAAATGGGGTTTGGACTTGTGTAATTGGCTCATGCAGTTGCAAGCCAAGATGTATGGACTCACTCAACTCATGTTTCCAGACGAATGCTTGGTAGCACAAGTTTTAATTGCGGGTTCAGACACGTAACACAGATGGCTTGATACCTTAATGTCAGAGCTGAACCATAGTAACGTATTGGCATGTTCTTGCAAAAGTAAATGAGTTTGAGTATTTCATTGACATGCTGTTTATCTGGAATTAAACTGGAATTGCTTGGTTATGTGTGTGATCGCTGTACTGATGGTCTTGTAATAGAACCTGAGGCTTATTTGGGAGTCTGGCTAGTTTGGGTATTTTGTTAACACGCTGTGAACACCAGAGCTTTAAGCTCTGTGTAAAATACTATTCTTAAAGTTTATTTTAACACTTTAATATTGATGTGAACCTTGCTAATGTTTTGATTTATAACCTGCAGCTGAAGCTGATTATTAATTGTGAAGTTAATTTTTTATTTCACTGTGGCATGCTTTCACATTTGCCTGTGTAACCTTTAGGATGCTGCAGCTAATTCAGAGTAGGCTGCAGGAAGAACACTCTCTTCAAGATGTGATATTCAAAAGTGCTTTTAAAAGTGCTTCTACAGCACTGCCACCACGGTAAGAAAAACTGGGATGTTGTGTTGTCATTCCCCTCTCCCTGCCCTATTCAATTAGACTTCACATTGTTTGAGAAGATAAGGTTGTAAGAAAAGACGACCTTGCTGCTTTTTGTTGCATTTTAAAATACTGAGTTTTCAACCTAGAGAAGGTTTCTAGGTTTTATGTGTGTGTACGTATATATGTATACATAATACAGACACACACATGAATGTGTACACACACCTTTTAGTCTATTTCATCTGACGCTTCCTTTTTAAAGTGAATTAGTAATGCCAAAGCAATACTAAATGAGAGTCTTTTTTTCTAAATGAGAGAGTATCTTTCTGTCCAGCAACTTTAAAGAGAAGTCCTGCTATTAGCTGTGACTTAGTATGTTATGGTTTTAAAAGAATCAACCATTGAATAAAAATGAGTTTTGTTAGTAAATGCCCTCATCTAAGATAACACTGTTAGAATTGTATGGAGAAGCCTTGCTGTTTACACTGTATTCCAGCTACCCTCAAAGTGCTGTGAGAATAATGCATAGAAGGCTTGGTCTGTCTGACTCTAGATGCTATGTGATTTTTTTGTTTTTCAGGGGAAAACGTTTTTCTTTCCCCTTAAAACAAAAAAGAGATGCACACACAAGCAAGCCATAAGTAAAACAAAACAAACACCAAAAATACTATAAGCACTTCCCATGTTGTAGCCTACCTGTTTGAGGACTAAATACCTCCTTGCTTTTTAAGGTGAGGCTAGAGAGAGCTCAAAAAATCTTTTGTCTCATTTACTTGATGCCTTCAGATTCATTAAGTTGTCCTGTGCCTCTCTGATGCTTGTTAGCGCAGTAATTGAGATGTATTTAAGCTTGAGATGTATTTTTAAAAAACATTTTTCCACCCTCACCTCCCTCTGAGGAACAGATTTGGAAATATGTTCTGAGTTGTGGACACCCCAACAAGTGTGGGAAGAGGAAGGTTTCATAAAAAATAAATTTTGAAGCTGTTCTTGCTACAGTGTTGTTAACGTGACTAATATATTTTGTTATGTTCATTGTAGCATTAAAACTTACCCAACTAAACCATTTTGGGTAGAAGTAATTGGAAGAAAAAAAAACCCCAAGGCAGCAAGATACACTTACGGTCTGATGTTTTCTGTTCACGTGTTCAGATATCATAAGTTAGCTTTGTTGGCCAGATCTCTGAGTACAAGTACGAACAAAAGCTTACTGGTTTCATCAGACTGGCCTTTGTTAGATTCCTTCCCTTCCACCATCCCTGCTGTAATTCCAGAGGAATATGATAAGGAGAGTTAGATGGTAATGCTGTACCTTTATGCTAGGAAAAAGAAATCTAACTGTACTGCTGTTATTTCTGGTAGTGAATATTTTCAAGTACTCTTTATGTTGCTTTTGTTTAAACAGGGAAGTTAATTCATTCCAGTCTCCAGACGCCTGCAGAATTCATGGCCATCTCTATGTCAATAAAGTGGCAGGGAACTTTCACATAACTGTGGGCAAGTATGTTCTGTTCAATTCCTGAAAATAAAAGAACTGACTTCTGCATTCCGTATGGTGCATGCATGTATATGTGCTTTTACGCTTCTGAGTTCATGACTGGGTTTTTTTTTAACCTTCCCATATACACGCTAGGTGGTATTTTCCATGTGGTATCTTGTTTTTTGCAGAGTTAAAGCAAAATTTCTTCATAAGTTACTGAAACGATGCGGTGCAGTGCGTTGCTGCATGCAGTTTAGCGGTTATGAATTCCAGTGTCTTACGGGATGAAACACCTTGAAAATAGGTCCCCTGTCAGTGTGTGAGATGGAGTGGACTGCTTGTACTTGCCTCCATTCTTCAGGCCAGTCCAAACTCCTCCCTTCTGTTAGTACACAGTTCACTATCATGAAGTGTAGCTATGTGCCATGTCAGTGCTGAGATGACATCATTACAGAACCATCGTTAGGGAGCTAAATGCTAGTTCATCTTGATTCGAGGAGAGACTTTCGGCAATGGGATTCCCTTACACGCACTGCATACAAGCTCATTTCAACTCTTCTCTGTGCTCTCCAGCTCTGCTGTTCTCACTTGTCTTCCTGCCACCTCTCTCACCAGAGCGCTTCGCATGCACTCTGTACTCTAATTTATCCATGTGTAATTCCAGCTGCTCTCTGTTTGGGCATTTCTCCAAATGTCGCTTCTGTCTGGTCTTGTACCACCTCTTTGATTTGTCCCTAGATGTCCAACAAGTTAAGCCCTTTCAGAGCTGATCAGTTCAGCCTTTCATCTGTACTGCCGTCACTTCTCTTGTCCCGTCTCTTGTTCTGCAGTCCTGAATAATCTCTTACTTCCTTTTGCTCCTCATTACATCCGTACTTTTCTGCTAAGATGCTTTTTCTCTTCTTGTAGGCTTTTTAAATGGCTTTTTCTCACTGGCCACCTTTCTACCTTATTGCCTGGTTATTGTAGTTCTGTCTTGACTGATCTCACTGTCTTTCTCCACCTTCTGTTTGTCCAAAACGTCATGTGTTTGGCAACAGTTGAACTTCAGCTAGGTAAGGAGAGTTGCCTGCGTTACTGGCTGGACTGGTAGGGATGAAGCGTGGCTGAGAGACTCTTTTACTTCCCAGAGTTGCACTTTTCCCTCCCATTTTACTTTCTTTACAGGGCTGCAAACAGGTGCCTGGACCTGAAGTTAACTTGCTTAGGCTTAGAACAAGTACAGTAAAGTTTTCATTAGTCACTTGAGCAGTTCTGCAGCTTTTCACAGGGTAGCCTTTGGTGGATCTTTTAGTAGCTTAGTGACTTGATGTGTTTTTGACACGTCTAAAAATGCAAGACACTAATTTTAATGTAAGAGGGTTTTCGTGAGTGTTATGTTTCTGTACCTTGTCACTCAAGCTGTCTGTATTTGGCAGTAATAAAAATGGCATACTTGTTTTTTATATGTGTATAAAAGTTGTCTGTATCTATATGCCTGTAAAACACACATCATATGTATCTTTATATATGCATATAATTTTTATATATATATAAGTATTTGTTGAAATAGAGGGGAAGAGGTAATTTTTCAACATAGGCCTGTTTAGGAAAACTGTCTTTTGTGTGCGTTCACTAAACAAGTTTTTCATAAACCACGTCTTGCTCTCTTTAGGGCCATACCGCACCCTCGAGGCCATGCACACTTGGCAGCCCTTGTAAGCCACGAGTGTAAGTCCTTTCTAGCATCTCCCTGCAAACGAGTGTCATTCCGTTCAGACTGCTGTCTCCTAGTTCGTACGTTAACGTAGGTTGCTGTTGGAAGGATGTGCTGGTTGAGCAGTTACACTGTAGATGAAGGTGAAGAATACTCTGTACAGTGTTACAACTCAGTAGTTAGTTACTTTCCTATGCTTAACACTTAGTATTATCTTCAGGTTGCTACTGCAGTAATAACACAGGAATCTCAGATGTACGTTGTTGAACACAGATACCATATGAAATTCCTGTATTTCAGTCCCAAGTACCTATTTCCTGCAAAATCTGTTTTTATCAAGTTCAATATTTCTGACCTTTGTTCTTAGAAACTTAGTTTTTAGGAGATGAGTCTAGATACTAAACGTGTTTTGTAGTTAATGTGAGGCAAGGGTGACTTACTGTGAAAATGAACTTGGGGTTGGTTAAACCTGCCCATGAATTTATGTTAACCCAAGTGTAGCCTACTACAGAGCTTACATGCTTTTGCAGAATTAGGCAACAGAGTAACTTGGTAGTTGCCTTATGCTTCCCATGTACATTAAATTTATGCAACTTCTGTCTTCCATTGCCTATGAGAACCCAAACTGAAGAATAACTTCAGTATTTGCCCAACTAGAAATTTCCTGTCATGAAATTTTAACTCTCTTCAGCTCCAGGGTTGATCCAGATGGAGTTATAATTTGGTTTAGAAGCTCTCTGGGAAAGAAACTGAATTTCTTTAAGTATTTTGGATTTGAGTTTGGGATGAAACATGTACGTAGATGTGTTGATATAGTCACAGGCACAAATCCAGTCAACTCTACACACCAGTGTTTGAAACACTCTTAGCATGCGTTTCCCAGTGTGAGAAATGTGTGCATCGTCTTCGCTGAGAAGGGTACAGGATCTAATAGTTTAAATTAATGTTGGTTTATTCCTCTGTATTGTCTTTCAGCTTATAACTTCTCTCACAGAATAGATCATTTGTCATTTGGAGAGCTTATTCCAGGAATTATTAATCCTTTGGATGGAACGGAAAAAATAGCAGCAGATCGTAAGTGCTGTGTGTTTAAAACGGCATCTTTTTTTCCATATTTTTCCAATGCTTACATTTAGAATATGACCATGTTTCATAAGTGTTGTGATTTACAAGTGGCATGTCCAGCTGAATTTGGTCGCGAGCAGTGCGCTGTTTGGTTGTCTGCGTGGCGCCTTAAAGGGGCGACTTCCTTTTGATAGCACGATCGCTGTGTTTCGCTTGAAGCTGCTTTGCAGTTTCTTCCAGGTTTGTGTTACGTTGAAGTGACAGTGTGTCTGAACAAATTGCAGAGAGTTTCGCAGCACGGGAGATTCATAGGTCTGCTTGTTGTCCTAATGGGGAAATGTGCATCTGATTTGGTTTAAACAAAACAGCATCAGGAGTCTTGGATTCTATTCCTGTATTTGGTTTGTCACTTCCATGGTGTATTTTGTGAGGCTGCTAGAGGGAAGGTTTGTGTATGCCTTTGTTTCTTCATGTATGAATAAAGGAGTATAGTAACCTACTTCACAGAGCTGCCTACGCCTCATCCTCTGACTTGCATTCCCCGGGAGAGCGAACCTTCTGAAGCTGCTGCTGTCTCTGTCAGTCAGCCTGTTCGCTTAGGGAATTGCACGAAGACAGAGCAATCGTTAAGTGCATAAGCATGGTGATTGCTTTAGAAGAATTCTGGAGAGGGCTGTCTAATTGAGAGAGAAAGCAGAGCCGGCTTGGAAGGGCTTCCAGCACTGTGTAGACAGTTTAATGGGTCAGGTGTGTATAAGCCACTGCTGAGATGTAGGTATCACGCAAAGTGTGTCTGTGTGAAACCTGTTCAGTTCTAGTGCCCTGGAAAACACTGCATCTGCATTTCATTTGAAGCTTTGAGCAGCCTGACATTAATGAATCTTTTCATTACATGGGTAAAATGTGAATTTCTCTGAGAACAAACGTGACATAGGCGCTGCTGGTGGAAACTAACTCTGATCATGGAGGTGGTGCTGACAGTGCTGAGACTTCTTGAAGAATGTTCCTAGTGTAAATGGCTGAGCTGATTGACTGTTTTAAATGTTATTTATTTCTGAATGTCTCAGATAATCTTTTACTCTGTACTTCATTCAACAATGAGATTTGTTTTCTTCTAGACAACCAGATGTTTCAGTATTTTATCACAGTTGTGCCAACCAAACTCCATACGTATAAAATTTCAGCAGAAACTCATCAATTTTCAGTGACGGAAAGAGTAAGTAGAAGTCAGGGAAGGGCATACAGAGAAAAATCTAACAGTGATTGTTCTTAACAAAAGCTCAAATGTGAAAATGGAGGCTTACTTGTACCATGGTTATGGAAACTCTGCTGGTATCAAGAGTCTTTCCAGAATTTTCCCATGCGCTGGATTTATGTGTAAATAATGTAATGCTGATGGCAAAAGATACCTGCTTGGTGACACATCCTAACTTCTTGCACTAGTGTTCTGCATCCGTGGATCCTGGAGTCTCATATTAGAATAAATGCTAGGTATCCAGTCATTTCCACTTCACTGGATGCTAAGAGTAGTGGGGGGCAGGGGGAAATACTGTAAGTTTTAGGTCTGTGATCTTATGTGTGGCTTTACAAATATTTAATTTACCTTTAGTTTTTTATCCATGTGGGAAGCAGACCGAAAAATGGAGCTCACTTGAAATGTCATGAACTTGGTTGTGGAGTGTTAGAAATGGAAGCAAAAGCAGTTTGTATGAAAAACTAATCACGCAGAAAGCAGCTCTGTCTCTCAGCTGTCCTGTCTAGCTTTTTTTGAACCACCAACTTTATTCTTCATGCTGGGGAGCTCTCATAGGCTTGCAGAGGCTTTTAATTCTGAATCCGTAAAGAAAGTAGTTCCTGCAGGATAGTACATGGCCCAGTCATAAGGTACTGGTTTTAAAGACTGCTGTAAGTAAGAAAAAGGCCTTGTGTACCCATTGCATGTCTCAGTTCCAGACACTTGATGTTTTATTCAAAAGCTAAAGGAAAAAAATCACTGCTGAAAGTTTAATTAACAAGGACAGGTAAAGCGAGAGGGAAGAAGAGGCCTTGGCTTGAAAGAAAACTCAGATTAGGATGGCAGTCCATGGTAATACAGTTTGTGGTGTTCTCCAAGGGAGAAAAATCCTCACAATTCTATGCTGTGCTTCTGAAAAGTACGTACCTCGGGGAAGTGGGATGGAGTTCATGTCTTGGGGTTCAGTTTGGGACAGGCGGGCCGCTGAAGGGAAAGGTTCATGCTAAAACTCGTGAAAGCTGGAGTAAATAGAGGAATGAAAGGGAATTTCATAATGCAGTGCACTCCCATCTGCTCCTGCTCTAACAGTCTGCTTCATGTTTTCTCTGCACAATCTCTGCAACAACTAAGGCACTCCTTAAACTTCTGGACATCACTCAACTGCTTATCTTACCCTTACTGCATATTTTTCATCTTGAATTGAGTTTTTCTCTCCTGCTCCGAAGATGGTTTCTGTCAATTAACTCTGCGGTCTTAGGTAGCTCTTTAATTTTTTTTGTGGGGATCTATTTTTTATGGAAGCTGCAACACAGTCGTGGGTTGCCTAGGAGAAACGCTTGCGCATAGTGGAGGTAAAGTGGCATTGCATGCTGGCTTGCTCTCGCTGTCTCGGCAGGCAGCCTTCTCGCCCATAAAGCTTGTTTGTGTTTATCTCTGGGAACCAAATAGCCCTAGCAAATACCCAGAGGAGCTGGGAAAGGCTATTAAGAACAGTTATTCACTGAACAACCGGGTGCATTTATTTTCTGAGAGGAGGCACGTGTGCAGACCTGGAGAAGGGTGGTCGGCTAGCCGTGGCTGAAGCTTGCGTACAGTGAGTTTCAACTGCCAGCGGCGAGCAGGCTGGGAGGCAGAGCGTGAAGGTGCGGGCAGAACAGTCTCCTCTGTTGCTGATGTTTGAGATACTCTGTTTATCTGTGTAAAAAGATTTAATTCTAGCAAGGCTTCACTGAGATATCTGGTGTTTTCAGCAGGTTTTAGCGACCAACGGTAAAATCTTGTGCAGCAGTAGAAGCAGACCAAAATGGTCTGCGGAAAAAGAGCTCTGTATCTTTTGAGGGTGGAGTTTTGGGAGTTCTTTTAACTTTGTATTTGTTTTTCACCATTTGACCTCAAAAGGCCACTAAGGCTTAGGGAAACAGTACAGGAAAAACAAGTTTTTGTCCCTTGCCAATGTTCTGGTTAACTGCCTTCAGTCTTCTCTTCCTTCTTGGTATGCCTGATCACCCATCCCCAGTGCTGAACATTGTCATGCTCTTGGAATATGGAAAGCATTCTGTGCTGTCCTGGGGTTTAACCCTTGCCAAGTTTCTGACCTGGTATCGTAACTGATGCATTGGTTTGGCATCCTTCTTACTTTGGTGGCAAAAGCAGCATGATGGTTTATGTCAGCAGTAGCTGGCTGGAGAAGTTGCCTTGTCTGTATTTTCCAAAGTGGTATTCTGCTTTTATTGTGGACTGTTTTCTGTGTGGCTTTTGAGGACAGACTGTTAAGTCTGCAGATGAAATAGAGCTGTGATATATTGCTGTTCTGTTCAGTCTTGCTTGTCTGTTTTCTCTACTCTTCTTAGCCCAGACGTGGCTGAGTTTGTCTTCAGCCAATTATGTTCTTCTCTACGCCCGTGTATGTTTTCAGCCAGACGTACCTGGCAGTGCATCTGTCAACACCTTTCACTAACAGCAGAATGACAGCAAACTTTTGAAAGAAACTTAAGATGCCGTTGAGGTTTTTTCTCCTGATAACTTTTATAAAAAGTTAGAAATGTATAGCAGCCACACTCTCCTCTGTGGGGTCTTTGGGTTTCATAATTTGGGCAAATGAGAAGAAACTGTAGAAGTTCCCAGATTAGGACTGAGGCGTCTGATCTGTTTAGAGGAGGTTTTTTGCCGAGGTGCATTTCTTGCTGTGTGACTGCTAACTGACAAAAAAGTTGAAAACAGGCCTGATACTGGTATTCAGTTTTCAGACCCCAGAAAATTTTGAAACGTCAACCTTTTTCCTTTGGTGTTTTTTTTCCTCCATCAAAGTAATGGATTATGGCATTATGTGTAGGTTTGCACTGAGGGGAAAAAATGGCATTGGTTTAATTTAACTGCAGCTTTTTAATGTACATTATGGTATACTCTAGTTTAGGGTCTTCCCTGATACTTTGAAGAACCAGCAATTAAATCCTCTGTGGCACATGAATCTAGAGATACGCTCCAAGGAAGAAGGAGGATGAAGCCTAATGAGTCTTAGATGCAGCATGTAGATTAGATACACCCTCTGGGAAAGATGCCATAGCTAAGACTGTTCAACAACTTACAGGTCTCCTGAAGGTCTCATCCTGCTGTAAGTGATTAATAGTAGTGCATAAAGTAGGAGGGGTTGGGGCACTGTGTTGCACCCATGCACTCGCTTGAGCTCACAGGCTAGGCCAGGACTGTGGCACTTATCCTCATAGGTACCAAAAGCAACCCAGTTGTAAACATCCTTGTTTCAAGGAGCACGTAAGCAGATCTTGAGAGGATGGTACCAGAGCATGGTAGTGAACACTGACATGCAGCAGAGAAGAACAGTGACCAGGAAAGTGCATTGTTAAACGACGTTTGACTTCTAGAAGGCACTGGCCAAAGTTATCTTGATGTTCCCTGGTCTTCTGTTGATTGCAGACTCTTGACTAGGTAGCTCTTGCTCATCATATCTCTTAAGATTGTTTTCCTTGTGACTAATAAGAAGTGACTAACTTGTGTTTCTCTCTCTTCTTTCAGGAAAGAGTAATTAACCATGCAGCTGGCAGCCATGGGGTGTCAGGAATATTCATGAAATATGATATCAGTTCACTTATGGTGACAGTGACAGAAGAACACATGCCTTTTTGGCAGTTCTTAGTGAGGCTCTGTGGCATTATTGGGGGAATTTTTTCAACTACAGGTAACTATCAGTGCTTTCCCTCTTAAGTTCTACCAGATTTTTTTTTTTTTGGCCATGGTGATTGTTATGGGTAAATTACAGGAGAGTCCCAAACCTCTATCAGGTTTAAGACAAGGTGCCTGTTTGTGTGCACAGAAATGTGCAGTGAAAGCTACTCATTTCTGGGGCCCTGGTATGCTGTTTCTGCTGTTCTGAGGGCTTGTTGTTTCCTTTTTGGTAACTATAGCATAGTTTATTTACTTCTGGAAGAGCAAGGAGATATATATGGAGAGAGAGAGAGATAGATAGGGATATATACACACAAACACCTGTATATATATACAGGTACATGCACAAAGAGACTTCTTATATTCTGTGTATTTCCTATAGTTGAGATCCAGTGCTAAATCAGTGCCAAAGTTTAGATAAAAATTCCATCTGAAGTAATTGGGAAGATTTTCCTTGTGTAACTGCTCAGCGTACTGCAAGATTTGCTCCTTCAAACAAAATAAAGTATGTTTAAAGGACACCATTCACTTATGAGTAATCAAGATACCGTAGTATGTCTTGACAGTTTATTTCTTTTCTTGGCTTTCTGCTTGAAGAGAGCATAGTAAAGAGGCCTTGAAGTAAGAGCTCTCTTTCAAAGTAGATATTTCTGTCCCACAGAATGTATTGTCTCCCATGAAAGCCAGGCAGAGGGAATTACACTTGCTTGGATAGCTTTGGCTGTACTTTTATTGATGCATTTCAGAATGTTAGAATTATTCCTGCCCTTGATTTTTCCTTTTTTATGTTAATTCCTCGGTGCTTTACCTACCAGTTTACTGTTTAGGTATCTTGTGGAGTTTTGTTGTAATGCTTCTCAAAGTGCTACAGTTTCACTACTTGTGAGAATTTACATCTTGTTTGACCTTGCAGGAATTTTACATGGCTTTGGAGGATTTGTAGCTGAAGTTGTTTTTTGCCGTTTCAGACTGGGCTCTCACAGACCCACATCGGTAAGAAAAACTTTAAGTATTGAGTGAGTGGTACAGCTACTTGAGGATGGAGGGTAAGGACAGCAGTGGGACTCAGTCCCAGCAGAATGCGAGGCTTGCAGTAAACCCTCCCGTTGACGTACATGTGAGCAGAGATTCAACAGCTTTTAAAGTGGTTGGAAAATCTAACACAGAAGGAAGCAAGGTGTTTTTTAAGAAGCTGAATTAATGAAACAGTGTCTCTTAGAGATTCCTCTGCTACAGTCCCTCCATCGTCCTTACTATATTCTTTTTATTTTCATATTGCTTCAAAACTCACATGTTTTCCAAGGCCTGGTCAGTCTCCCTCACTTATTCCGCTGCTTGGCCTGCTGACCGAAGCAGAGGCACCATGTGCTGCAGGGGGGGTTCATTGTTGCCGCGCATTAGCCTGTGGGCTACTGCCAGGCAGGGTGGAAGAGCTGAGCCGTCTTTTCCCGTCCCTCATTGGGCAGCAGTGGGATTGCTCCTCTAGCAACAGCTTGGTTTCACTTGCACTTCTCCTGTTGAAGCGGCCTTCATGGCTTCTGCCCTTCTGTCACGGTTTGCCAGCTGCTGAGGTTAGGTGAGTGGGAGGACAGGAGGGAAGACGAGCAGATTTATTTGAGAGACCAGGCAAAAGGCATACAGTAAATGCCCAGGAATAAAGAAGCGTGTGTTTTGGGGGAGGGAGGGGAGATGCTGTTGCCGTTAATAACACTTCATTTTGGTTTGGCTAGGTCCCGCTTCCTGACGGCCACACAAGCAACCACTTACCTCTAACGACAGACAATAGTATGCATTAGCCTCCTGAGAAAACGTTCTTTCTTCCTGCCTGATACAGAAGACAATTCTTTTTATAATAAAGAAAACATGGTGCAATGGGCTGAGGCAGCGCTGACGGGCAGCGAAAAACGAAGCCTTTACAAGAAAACCCCAACAAAACAACCGGTGTAATTTTTGTGTCTTTCTGTGTGCACACGGAGTCGTAGGAGGTCGTCAGATCGGTGAGGCGGTCCGTCCCCTGGAGACTCGAGGAGCGCTGCTGCCGATACAGCGTTTGTGGTGTAGCTGCACATCTTGGTGATGACTGCCAGTACCACCGGAGCACCCTGGTGATGTCGGTTCTGTGCCTGGGAAGGCTGGCAGAATCCAAGGGAAAAGAGCACAGCTGGGATGTGAGGAAGGGCTGGGCAGGCGCCAGAGAGGGACAGGAGTAGAGCTGGGGTGTCTCGGCGGCATGCGGACTGGGGTTTTGGTTTCTTGTTCATCTGCTGCGGTGGGGCCGGGGGCTCCGGTGCAGTTCTTAAACGTGGGGAGAAATCCTGAAGAAGAGGGAGACGAGCGAGCGCCTGGGCAGCAAGGTGGAGCTCAAGCCATAATGTTGGTTATCGCCACTGCCTTGCTGTAGTCCCACCATTCCTTAGTGGAAGAAACATGTGGAGCAGGGGACTTCCTCTGTGTTTTCCGAGGACTCTGAGGGGGGGGCTACCCTGTGCACAGTTTTTTGACTTGGAATAATAAACCTTTTAGCTAAGGCATTTGGTGACAGTAGCTTTGATAAAAGGCAGGGCTGCCTAGCAAGAGGTCAGGAAAGCTTTGTACACTTCTTTCTTGGAAAAGGAGTTACCTTGGTGCAGCCTTTGTTGTAGCCCTGCTGCTAGTGCGTGTAAATCCTGGAGATGGGGAGGAGAAGAGCGAGAAGCTGCCTTGTCATAGAATCACAGAATGGTTGGGGTTGGAAGGGACCTTAAAGCTCATCCAGTTCCAACCCCCCTGCCATGGGCAGGGACACCTTCCACTAGACCAGGTTGCTCAAAGCCTCATCCAGCCTGGCCTTGCGTTGGTTCAGCTGAACGCTGCTGGGAGCTGGGAGGCGCGCTAGCCTGTCGAGGAGTGGTGCCATTGGTGTCCGGGTGGTGGGTGACTTCAGGAAATCGGGCATTTTGTTACAGCTGATGAGAAGGGATGATGAAATTAATCCTTCCTGCTCAGGAGGGGTTTCGTAAAATAAAAGGAGAGAGCAATAGCGGTTTTGTATTTTAAACATGCAACTGAGGATGAATGTTACTAATGCAGATGGTACTTTGGGAAGCTGATCATCCTCTTACCGCCGCGCTGCTGGCGTGCACCTGTAGTTACAGTTACTCCACCGGGGTGAAAAATTAATCATACGATCCCTTCTCAGCAAAGCTGATTTAATAACGCATTAGGGGATGATGCTGACCCTGGCCTTGCTCAGCCAACCATATCCTGGGCTGTATCCAGAGCAGCGTGGCCAGCAGGTTGAGGGAGGGGATTCTCCCCCTCTACTCTGCTCGTGTGAGACCCCACCTGGAGTACTGTGTCCAGCTGTGGAGCCCTCAACATCAGAAGGATATAGATGGGTTGGAGCAAGTCCAGAGGAGGCCACGAAGATGCTCAGAGGGCTGGAGCACCTCTGCTATGGGGACAGGCTGAGAGAGTTGGGCTTGTTCAGCCTGGAGAAGAGAAGGCTCCAGGGAGACCTTATTGCAGCCTTCCAGTACCTGAAGGGGCTACAAGGAAGCTGGGGGGGACTTTTTACAAGGGCCTGTAGTGACAGGACAAGGGGTAACGGGTTTAAATTGAAAGTGGGGAGGTTTAGATTGGATATCAGGAAGAAGTTCTTCCCAGAGAGGGTGGTGAGGCACTGGAACAGGGTGCCCAGAGAAGCTGTGGATGCCCCATCCCTGGAAGTGTTCAAGGCCAGGCTGGACGAGGCTTTGAGCAACCTGGTCTAGTGGAAGGTGTCCCTGCCCATGGCAGGGGGGTTGGAACTAGATGATCTTTAAGGTCCTTTCCAACCCAAACCATTCTGTGACTCTATGAATAGGGTAGTTGAGAGGAGCAACTACGGAAAAACAAAGATCTCTTGGGTGTTGTCAGCTTTTGCTGACTTGTTAGTGTACCTGGAAGAACACTTGGATCGGGGTGACGAGCACGGGGTGATGAGCACAGCATGATGGTGATTTGCTCCGCCAAGCGAAGGGCTTCCGAAACCGAGAAATGCCATGGAATAGTACATAAACTGTGGGAATTGACTGTTGAGAAAGACACCTGAAGGGTGCCAGGTCCTTGGGGCTGACAGCTAGGTGGGGGCTGTTCTCTTCCGGGGTTTTTCAACACTGATTAAAACTCCAGCAACTTGTGAAACTCTTAAAAACTCACCAAAAAAAAAAAAAAAAGGAAAGCTATAAATTTTTGGTTCCCAATTCCATTTGATATTCCCTCTTGAATAACCGACGGAGTGGACTTCAGTGCAAACCCAGGCTGCTCTTTGCTCCCCTCACCCCTGAAATTCTCATCCTGGAAACAGGCAATTAGAGTTTGAAAGAAAATTCAGCTCTTTCCACCTGAAAAGCTTCCCGGTAGGGACCTGCTCCCCGGTGGGGACCTGCGCTGTGGGCGTGGTGCCCAGCCTTTCGCTGCTGGTGCTGCTCAGGGTGGCTGCTCGCGTCCGTGGGACACATGGGGAGATGTGCTGATGGAGTTGATCCTGCCCAGAGCTGGGCGAGGACTCTCCCTCCTCTGCCTTGCCCTGCCCGAGATCCTCTTAAGCTTTTCAGGGACCAGTTTGACAAACTGAGCCCCACGCAGCGGGCAGAGTTGCTTAGGAGCAGTGGGTGGCAGATGTATATCTGGTGTAAAGGCAGCTGTGATTGACTCCCCAGACAAAACCAAGGCCGGGGAGGCGGCTGTCACCCCGTTGCGTCTGGTTCTGCGGGAGAAGCTCCGGTGCCAAGGGTGTCTGGGGTAACGTGTTACTGATGCAGTAACATTGAAGCAGCAGGGATGCGATCACCTTGATCCCGTCTCCAGTGGCAACGATGACACTGAAACTCCCTGCCCTCTATTTCTTTGGAGGTAACCAACTGCTCCAGCTTTTGCGTGAGGAGGTGGGCGATGAGAACAGCTTGTTTGGGGACACTTGCCAAGACCTCCGTCTGCTTTTAAAAGGCACCCCAGAAGGCCGGGGTGTGGGAGGATGCGTCTACTACACGTCTACTCAGGTCGGGGCGTAGTTGCAGAGTTACGTCTCTTAAAGGCACGTTTTTCCTACCAACGCCCAGTCAGTGCAAATCGTGGTGTTTGGCCATGGTCTGTTCAGAGAAAACACCGGTGCCTGCGCGTGCGGTTAACATCCGGTTGTTAACGCTTCAGGGAGCCTCGAGAGACTCAGCCTGCCGCTTTCGGTGCCCTGGCCAGGGTTTGGTGGTGTAGCTCTGTCTGCCCCGGCCCGCCTTGCTACAGCACAGGGGTGCGTTTCCGCTGGTTTAGGTGCAGCGACATGGAGTGCTTCATCGTTTCCTTTTGCCACGGCTCAGAGTCCTTTCCAAGGCACTTCTGGTCGCTGCTGGCCCAGGAGCGAGGCAGTGCTGCCTTTTGCCATCTTCCAGAAGAGATTCCTGAGAGCCGAGGTGCTTTGAGGTGGCAGCCGAGGACTCCCGCTCGTGTACGTTTGACTGCTTCGATAAGCAGACATTTCCCTTTCCAGCCGCTGCACGAGGACCGTTTTGCCGAGGGACGTAGCGCTCCCTTTGGCATCAGCACCTGCCCCACCACCCGTTTCACTCCAGCCTGGCCGAGCTCCGCAGGGGCAAAAGGGGCGGGTGTTTGCCGAGCAGAGGGTGCGCCTGGAGGTGCCCCGTTCCCGCTGCTGCCGCCCTCCTGAGTAGGTGCCAGGGCAGTGACACGGTGCTGCAACTGCTCCGCTTCTGAGCCCGCTGTCTGCTATTACTTGAGTCAAGCAGCTGCTGCAGAGGTCGGCTGTTGGTGGCTGGTGGGTTCCCTGCGCAAATGGTGTGAAACTGGATGTGGCCAGAAGAAACTCTTAAGTGATTTATTCCTTCTGAAAAAAAACTACTGGATCTCCTTTACCTGGAAGAGTGCGGTGTAATGTAAATTGTTGCCTCCTCCTTCCTTCTCAGGCTGCTCTGTACACGGGGACTGAAAAGTAGAGTTAGAATGCGGAGTCGATGTGTGGACTGCGACTGCCCTTGTGCTTCAACTCCCGCGTGTGGTGGTTCTTGCCGGAGGGGAAGAAAATAAATGCCCCCGACTTGTCCCGAAGCTTGTGCCCAGCAGTACCTCAGCCAGTGCTCATGCCTTTGGAGGTCCAGCCGCAGGTGTCACAGGACAGGCAGCGGTATGCTGCACATGGCATCGGCACGCAGCGCCTAACCCGTTACCTGCTGCGCCTGCAGGGCTCAGAGGGGGGGAAAGTCTCCAGAGCACTTGTCGGTAACGGCGTGGCTGCAGGGGCTGGGTTGTGCCCATCTACCGTGATCAAGATGCACAAGCACAGGTCAAAAAGCTACTGGGGAGTGTGGTACTCCCACCTGGAATGCTGTGTCCAGCTGTGGAGCCCTCAACATCAGAAGGATATAGACTGGTTGGAGCGA
>NW_010247479.1:0-238 GCF_000690775.1 Eurypyga helias | reverse complement strand
GGACCCAGCCTGCGCCTCGCGAGTGGTGAGCCTTGCTGCCCCTCGGCTAAGGGCTCGCAGCTCAGCGCTCTCTGTGAAAGGGGTTTCTCGCGGCCTCCGAGGACGGGGCGAAGCCGACGTTTCTGAGCCTCTGCCCTGCCTCGGCTGGTGAAAACCCCAACGGCAGAGACCGTGCGTGGTGGGGGGGGTGAGCGGTTCTCGCTGCCTGGCGGAGAACAGCCATTTCCGAGGCGATGTC
>NW_010247478.1:687-4250 GCF_000690775.1 Eurypyga helias | reverse complement strand
GACCCCGCTCGGCCGGGGAGACGCCTGCCGTCTGGTGGCTTTCCATGAATTTTCAGCTGAATGCCAGAAGGGCTTGTTCGAAGTTAGAAGAATAGTGTTTGAACTCAGCTTCACATGGAGTTGAGGATCTGCACATGAGGTTTTGGACAGTTTTAGTGAAGTGTGAGTGGGGAGGAAGGGGTGCTGAGGTCCTGCCCAGGCTGGCTGTGCCTCTGCGCAGAGTAGCACAGATGCTGGGGTGGGGACCAGTGACGAAGCTAGCGCCAAGGGCAGCACCCAGGCACACCAAGCACACCTGCTTGTGCCCTCTGGGAAACATCTCACATGGCTGCTGTTTTTTTCTCTTTTTTAGAACTGGAGATATGTCCTGGCTAACTGGGAAAGGCTCCTAATGCCGCAGGTGGCTGCGCCCGGCTGATGCTGTGCTCACTGTGGGGAGATGGGATGGCAGCTCCACAGACAAGTGGGAATACTGCGGCTGAGTCATTTCCTTTTGGGACTTGGATGAACCTGGCACCTGTCACTGCACACTTACCTTCCCAGCAGACCAATGCCCCAGTTTCTACTGGGCTGGGGCTCTGCTGCTGGAATTCCATGGGATGCTGGAAAAGCACCCCACAGAGCGAGTGGGGTTTGGCACTGGCAGCAGACACGTGTGCTGCATGGCTGCAGATGATGCTGATGGGCTGGGGGGTCCCCAGGTGGGTCTGCCCCAAGCACATTCCTTGCACCCCTAAACAGTGCGAGTGCCTTTTGTTGCTCCCTGTGCTTTCAAGCACATTGCCCCTTCCCAAATCCTCTTCACTCCTGGCAGAGTTCTGATGCACATCCCTGCACAGCCTGACATGTGCTCCCTCTCCACATGGCTGCAGCACTTGCCATGGCTCTCGCATGTCCACCCCCCAGGAGCACTTGGGGGGACCAGGGAGATGGGGTCACACCAGCTGGTCTCTGCACAGCCTGTGTTTGTGTTTCACATTCTCCCTTCTCTGGGCTGGTTGCCCCATCCAGCTCCACAACAGAGGTGGGTCCCTCCCCAGGCCGAAGGCTCTGGAGCTCATCGGTCCCCATCCCAGCACCCACAGCATCTCCCTGTCCCAGGGTGGGCAAGGGGCTGGAGTGCTGCTCCCTGTCTCTCAGGGCTCTGTTTGGGCATTGACAACTCTTGGTCAGTCCCTGGGGTTGTGGAGCAGGGGCTCCCTGGACAGGTGCGACAGCTGGACTGCAGCCCTGAGGCTTGGTGGCTGTCCTTCCAGCCAGCCTTGTGACGTGTCTCTCCCTAATGATTATCGCAGGATTAGTGCTGATGCTGAGATCTTCCTGAAGGAAAAGTAGCTGGAGGAGTATTTCTGGCTGTCTTCCAGCCTTCGTCACTCGTTCCTCCGGTCGCCTAGTGACAAGGCTGTATTTCTCATCTTGGCTTTCTGTGTCGGTGCTCTGCTGTTGTGTTTTCTGACCCTTGCTGGAAGAAGAGCATTATTGGTATCTCAGGAGTGGGCCTGGCAACCCCACTGCACCGTGTCCAACAGAGCCGAGGGGTGAGACCCCACCAGTGCTCTGTCCTGGTGGAGGTTTCTTCACCAGCAGTCAGTGTTTTACCCTGAGCCTAAAGCAAGAGGATTTATATTTTTGATTTGAATCACCCTCTATAAATTAAAGCAGTACTTTTCTTGGGATATGGACCATCTGTGATTCCTTCCAAGGCCTCTGCAGGTTGGCCGGGTGGAGCAAGCACCTCTTCTGTGGAGGCTTCCCACTTGTGTCCAGGTCACCTGTATTTAATGCCAGACTTTCTGATCTTTGCTGGGTAGAAACATCACCAGTCATCTGCCACATCTCCGGCTGGCCTCTTCTGGTTTCACTGCAGTTTTCCCAGGCGGCGTGACCGGAGGGGACGGTTGGCAGGAACACGCTCGATCCAGCATGCAATGATGAACAGAGTCCTCTTCTTGAACTGTTACCTATCTGCTGGATCCACCAAGAGGTGTGAACTTGCAAGGCTCATCCTAGGTCCCTAAGGCAAATGGCGATGTCCCCATCCCAAGTGCAGCGTGGGGCAGGGCTTTCTCCCAGGGCAGAGGTGGCTGGGGCTGCTCAGCTCCTGGTGCCCCAGGCAGGGCCCTTTCAGAGGGCCTGGGCCGTGCATGCTGCCCGGACAGAGGCAGTTGCCCAGCCTGAAACCCTGGCTCTGCTCTCGCTGTGGGGCTATGGCTCTGCGTCCTGTGTCTTGCTGGTGGGATGGTCAAGCTCTGCCTCTGCAGCTCCCCAGGGAACTGACCTCATGGTGGCACCTGTGGAGCTCTGTGGTTCGGTGTTACAGGCTGGGGTTGAACACCCACGCCGATGCAGTGGAGACTGTCTTCTCCCCTGTGGCACCTTCAGATGTAAAGGAGGCTCAGGAGAGAGACCGTATTGCTCTCTACAACTCCCTGACAGGAGGTTGTAGAGAGGTGGGGGTTGGTCTCTCACGTTACAAGCAATAGGACCGGAGGAAGCGGCCTCAAGTTGTGCCAGGGGAAGTTCAGATTGGATATTAGGAAAAACTTCCCAGAAAGGGCTGTCAGGCACTGGGGGGAGTCACCATCCCTGCAGGGATTTGAGATGCGTTGATGTAGTGCTTGGGGACATGGTTGGACTTGGCAATGCTGGGTTGATGATTGGACGTCATGACCTTAAAGCTCCTTCCCAACCAAAACAATTCCCTGATTCTATGATGTCTTGTCCAGGCATGGCCACACAGACAAGAAGGACCACATGGGCCTTTTTGCTCATTCATTGTCCTCCCTTAGCACAGTGTCCTTATCTAATAACAGGCCAATGCTTACAGCAGGGTGTATTTTTTCCACACTTGGTTAGATTTTCTGAGAAATCTGCTTTGCATGGATTTCCAAGAACGGGGGCGCAGTTGCCCTGAGCCAGACAGTGGGGTCACACTGTGGGGCCACAGCTGCTCAGAAGAACTGGAGAAGGGACATACACCCTGGGCTGTGCTCACAGCACGGACCTCCCCTGAGCGAATGTGGAAGCCTGTGATGGACTTCAGCCAGTCACGGCATTGGTCTAACCACGCTTTCAGCCCCAGGTGCGCATTTTTTTGGCAGCAAATGGCAGTGAGTTCTGCAGCTTCATTTTGGCTTTATGAAGCAGAAGAATCCTCTTTTTGTTTGGTCTCTCGTGTCCCTTGCCGGTGCCTGGCCCTTCAGGACAACATTTACAATACTCTCTCCCGATATTGGCAGCAGCAGCTCTGATACACCTTCCGGGATGAGGCAGAGGCTGAAGATCATGAGATGAGACCATGCCCATCGGGTTGGACTAACCACGAAGGCCACAAAACAACATTCCCTTTCCCTGACATTCACCTCTGGCTCACCCACCCTCTTGCACACACCACCCCCCACTGTCCCCTCCCCAGACCCCTGAGCCTGGGTAGGGCTTGGGGACACTGGGCAGGGTGAAGACAGCCCATTAGCAGGGCACCTCACTGTGATCGGCAAAATGTTCCATCAGTCTGGCAGCTTTGAAGACCCGTTTCTGGCAAAGAGCACTGTCCCCTCCCCGGG